>NC_070595.1:21907139-22136021 GCF_027409825.1 Scomber japonicus
AGATATTGGATATTTTGCCAATATCCAATATGTCAATATTTAACAACTCATTTTGGTCAATAACTGATGCCAGTACCGATATGCACATCATTTTTTCACTGGGCTGAGGAGTTTATTATGCATGGAATCAAAGAGAATTTTGTTATGGTTGGACCCACCCAGACAGCTAGTGCTAGCTGGGCTGCTAGTGGAGCATTAGCTGCAGCATGGCTGGACGGAATCCCAGCCTGCTAGCCTCTGCTAGTGGTTTCAGATTAAACTGAGAAGAAGCAGCAGGTCTGTTGGGAAGCTGAAGGAAGCCTGTGGAGGAAGAACTAGGACTATCAAGGAATTAGTGTGCGGAGGAATTCACAGCCAGGTCGTGGAAGAGAAAGAAACAAATTTACCTGCCACATCGACATGTTCATTTTAAGGCTGACACCGACACATTTGAATATACATACCAATGATGTGCTGATATTATCATGCACCCCTCATTCTGAACAACACAAGTTTGTAATTTTCAGGTCTTATGGAGAACTTCTTGGTCATCCATCAGCTGAGGTGTAACGGTGTGCTGGAAGGCATCAGAATCTGCAGAAAGGGCTTCCCCAGCAGAATCCTCTATGCTGACTTCAAGCAGAGGTGATATAATTTAATAAAAGCAAATCAAGTTGATTTTCAGTTCAGATGTGGGGTCACTGTAAGTAACAACACAATATTCTCTTGTAGATACAAAGTATTGAATGCCAGCGTCATCCCTGAGGGACAGTTCATTGACAACAAGAAAGCTTCAGAGAAGCTGCTAGGCTCCATTGATGTGGATCGCACTCAATACAAGTTTGGACACACTAAGGTTAATTACTATCAATAATCTCAATAGATATGGCATGTACATACATATTTTTGTATTAATATGTGCTGATTGTTGAATTTCTTCAAACAACCACACAGGTGTTCTTCAAAGCTGGTCTGCTGGGTACCCTGGAGGAGATGAGAGATGAAAAACTGGCTAGTCTGGTGACCATGACTCAAGCTCTCTGCAGAGGATACGTCATGAGGAAAGAGTTTGTAAAGATGATGGAGAGGAGGTACGATTATCATGTAGTACACTGAACTGTTCTATTCATAACAGCTGTTTTTTTGTTTTTAATGAAATAACATTACAGAAAAGTTACACTTTATTCATATTAATTTTCCAGGGAAGCTATCTTCTCCATTCAGTACAATATCCGTTCATTCATGAATGTGAAAAACTGGCCATGGATGACTCTGTACTTCAAGATCAAGCCTCTTCTGAAGAGTGCTGAGACTGAGAAGGAGCTGTCTGCGATGAAGGAGAACTATGAGAAGATGCAGACAGACCTGGCTACTGCTCTGGCCAAGAAGAAGGAGCTGGAGGAGAAGATGGTTTCCCTTCTGCAGGAAAAGAATGACCTGCAACTGCAAGTGGCATCTGTGAGTAAAATGCACACAGACAATTTTAGATGTTTAGAAATATTTATCATCCAAACTAATACCACATGTATGTTCAAATCTTAGGAATGTGAGAATCTCTCAGATGCTGAAGAAAGGTGTGAAGGTCTGATTAAGAGCAAGATCCAACTTGAGGCTAAACTCAAAGAGACAGCTGAGAGACTGGAAGATGAAGAGGAAATCAATGCTGAGCTGACTGGCAAGAAGAGAAAGCTGGAGGATGAATGCTCTGAGCTGAAGAAAGATATTGATGACTTGGAGCTCACCTTGGCTAAAGTGGAGAAGGAGAAACATGCAACTGAAAACAAGGTTGGGATAATTTTAATCCTTTATTTTTAAAATTACAATGTATATGATGTTAGCTTTAATATAGATATAAAGTGATGGAAATAATGCAACTTTCCTGACACAGGTGAAAAACCTGACAGAGGAGATGGCATCGCAAGATGAGTCTATTGCCAAGTTGACCAAGGAGAAGAAAGCCCTCCAAGAGGCTCACCAACAAACACTGGATGATCTCCAGGCAGAGGAGGACAAAGTCAACACTCTGACCAAGGCCAAGACTAAGCTGGAACAGCAAGTGGACGATGTGAGGAAAACATTGCTTTTGATAATGTGTTTGTATTGTTAACTTGTGTGAGAATTGACACTGACAATTCCAATCATCATATTAACATTATAACATTATCTCAAAAGCTTGAGGGATCACTGGAGCAAGAGAAGAAGCTCCGTATGGACCTTGAGAGAGCCAAGAGGAAGCTTGAGGGAGATCTAAAACTGTCCCAGGAATCCATAATGGATCTGGAGAATGACAAGCAGCAATCTGAGGAGAAAATCAAGAAGTAAGTTTTCTTTAATCCTTTGATTAAACTATTGCCATAATGCAAAACAACTGCAATAACATGTTTTGCTATTACAGGAAGGAGTTTGAGACCAGCCAGTTGCTCAGCAAGATTGAGGACGAACAGTCTCTTGGTGCTCAGCTTCAGAAGAAGATCAAGGAGCTCCAAGTTAGTATTTCACATGATTATACTCAGTGACTAAAATTGTTACAGTAAGTTACAGTTAATAAGCCTTATTGATCAAACCTAGGCACGTATTGAGGAGCTGGAAGAAGAAATCGAGGCTGAACGTGCTGCTCGGGCTAAGGTGGAGAAGCAGAGAGCCGACCTCTCCAGGGAACTTGAGGAGATCAGTGAGAGGCTTGAGGAAGCTGGTGGAGCAACAGCCGCTCAGATTGAGATGAACAAGAAGCGTGAGGCTGAGTTCCAGAAGCTGCGCCGTGACCTTGAAGAGTCGACTCTCCAGCATGAAGCTACCGCAGCAGCTCTCCGCAAGAAGCAGGCCGACAGTGTTGCAGAGCTGGGAGAGCAGATTGACAACCTCCAGCGTGTCAAGCAGAAGCTGGAGAAGGAGAAGAGCGAGTACAAGATGGAGATTGATGATCTCTCCAGCAACATGGAGGCTGTAGCTAAATCCAAAGTAAGTTTATGACTGAAATGTTTGCCTTTCAATATGCTTATAAATATGAATTATAATGGATAAACTTGGCAGTAGCCTCCAATTTATATTTGCTTTTTTCATATAACTTTCATCATGTTTTGTTTTTTATAGGGTAACTTGGAAAAAATGTGCAGAACTCTTGAGGACCAGCTGAGTGAGCTTAAGTCCAAAAATGATGAGAATGTGCGCCAGCTGAATGACATAAATGGACAGAGGGCAAGACTGCAGACAGAGAATGGTGAGTCACCTGTGATAAAAACTAGTAATAAAAACTACAAACTACAAATGATCATTTTGATAAAATTTACATTTTGCCATTCAGGTGAGTTTTCCCGCCAGCTTGAGGAGAAAGACGCCCTGGTTTCCCAGCTGACCAGGAGCAAACAGGCTTACACTCAGCAGATTGAGGAGTTGAAGAGACATGTTGAGGAGGAAGTGAAGGTATAAAAAGGTTTACATATTACTATACTATGTACTATTATTTGGTAAAAGTCAGTCAGATCTTGTTGTTATTAGGCATTAAAAACAAGTTATACAATGTCATCTGACCATGTTTGAGGACAGAAATAAAAAAAATCCTTTATTTCCTTCAAAACGTGCCAATCACTGCTCAACGTAGCTGTGGATGTTGGATTTCCAGGGGATTTATGGAAATTCCTTCCCCTGAGTTGATGATCCAACTCAGTCTTGTCTTTTATGACTTAAGCACCTCCTAAAAACACATCTGTTTTACCATCCTCACCATGCACCACCACCAAGTAAAATGTCATGACACATTTTTGATATTTTTTTATACATAATTGATTAAATAAAGTGTGTCTTGCAATGTTCATTAGGCCAAGAATGCCCTGGCCCATTCTGTTCAGTCAGCCCGCCATGACTGTGATCTGCTCAGAGAGCAGTTTGAGGAGGAGCAAGAGGCTAAAGCTGAGCTGCAGCGAGGAATGTCCAAGGCCAACAGTGAAGTGGCTCAGTGGAGAACCAAATATGAGACTGATGCTATCCAGCGCACTGAAGAGCTGGAGGAGTCCAAGTAAGTCAATTTAAATTAGTTTTATAACAATAACAATAATAATAATAATAATAATAATGCATTTTATTTAAAGGCGCCTTTCAAAGCAGTCACCTTACAAGGCACATATAACACAACAGCAGTACATCAAACAATATAAATCAGCTGACATTTTGTGCAAGGATAAAGAATAAATATGAATATGACTACAAAGTGCATTAGTACAATAAATAAACAAGAATGAAGATTGCATAGTTAGTGAGAGACAGAGTATGCCACTCTGAATAGGTGCGTTTTCAGGCGGGATTTAAAGGTGGAGACAGAGTCCAAAGTGCAAATGTCTGGTGGGAGAGGGTTCCATAAGCGGAGAGCAGATCGGCTGAAGGCTCATGACCCCATGGTGTCAATTCAATTGCTTGCTTTTCCAGAAAGCATTCCACATATTTTGCTATCAACATGTAATTAAGTGTAAACTTAATACAGGAAAAAGCTCGCCCAGCGTCTGCAGGATGCTGAGGAGTCCATTGAGGCTGTGAACTCAAAGTGTGCCTCTCTGGAGAAGACCAAGCAGAGGTTACAGGGTGAAGTAGAGGACCTCATGATTGATGTAGAGAGAGCTAATGCTCTGGCTGCCAACCTTGACAAGAAGCAGAGGAACTTTGATAAGGTAACAGGAAATCAGAACCACACTGGTTTGAATGAAACACAAATGTGTCTTGGTAATTAATCATTGTTATTAATCTATATAATTCTAGGTCCTTGCAGAATGGAAACAGAAATATGAGGAGGGCCAGGCAGAGCTGGAAGGAGTCCAGAAGGAGGCTCGCTCTCTCAGCACTGAACTGTTTAAGATGAAGAACTCTTATGAGGAGACTCTGGATCAGCTTGAGACCATGAAGAGAGAGAACAAGAACCTGCAGCGTAAATCAATCCCACAATATTTAATGTAATATTAATGTAACTATTATAGTGATTATATGGATCCTTCCTTGACCTCTGTAACTGTCGGTGATATGGTTTTGGGGTGGTAAAACCTACTTTTCTATATATAATGTATACAGTATATAGTCTAAGTCTAAGTTTCTCTAAACTGGATTTTGGACTTTGGTGTTCTGCAGAGGAGATCTCAGACCTGACTGAACAGATTGGTGAGACCGGAAAGAGCATCCATGAGCTGGAGAAAGCCAAGAAGACTGTGGAGACTGAGAAGTCTGAAATTCAGTCAGCACTGGAGGAAGCAGAGGTAAAAGTCTAAATTATAAGATTAGACTACTTGATATGATAAAATAGAAAATCATTTATGAAACATTATGAATTCATTTGTTTTTTCTTGATTTATTCTGGGAAAATAACCTTAGGTACATGTTCATCTTTTTGTTCAGGGTACACTGGAGCATGAGGAAGCCAAGATTCTCCGTGTTCAGCTTGAGCTTAACCAGATTAAAGGTGAAGTAGACAGGAAGCTGGCAGAAAAGGATGAGGAGATGGAGCAGATCAAGAGGAACAGCCACAGGGTGATTGACTCCATGCAGAGCACTCTCGATGCTGAGGTCAGGAGCAGGAATGATGCCCTGAGAGTCAAGAAGAAGATGGAAGGAGATCTGAATGAGATGGAGATTCAGCTGAGTCATGCTAATAGGCAGGCTGCTGAGTGCCAGAAACAACTGAGAAATGTCCAGGGACAGCTCAAGGTGAGCTTTGTCTGATCAATGAACAAACAAATGTTGAAGAGCAAAAAAAGTTCAGTCTTCTACTCTTCCACATATTTTCAGGATGCCCAACTCCACCTTGATGATGCTGTCAGAGGACAGGAAGACATGAAGGAGCAGGTTGCCATGGTGGAGCGCAGAAATGGCCTGATGGTGGCTGAGATCGAGGAGCTCAGATCCGCTCTGGAGCAGACAGAGAGGGCACGCAAAGTGGCTGAGCAGGAGTTGGTTGATGCTAGTGAGCGTGTCGGACTGCTTCACTCTCAGGTTTATGTTTACTAATTCACAAGAACATGTCTTTATACAGAATGAATATAGTATACATGCCAGCTTTTCTATACATAACAAATATCAAATTAAATATTACTCTTTTTAATATTCAGAACACCAGCCTGCTGAATACCAAGAAGAAGCTGGAGTCTGACCTTGTGCAAGTTCAGGGTGAAGTGGAAGATGCAGTTCAGGAAGCAAGAAATGCTGAGGAGAAAGCCAAAAAGGCTATCACTGATGTGAGTTTGTTTATGAGTCTTCTTTTTATAAAATACAACTTCACTTCACAAAACTCCTGTTTATGCATGCTGTCCATCATTTCAGGCTGCCATGATGGCTGAGGAGCTGAAGAAGGAGCAAGACACCAGTTCTCACCTGGAGAGGATGAAGAAGAACCTGGAGGTCACAGTCAAGGACCTGCAGCACCGTCTGGATGAGGCTGAGAACCTGGCCATGAAGGGTGGCAAGAAGCAGCTCCAGAAACTGGAGTCAAGGGTATGCTCTTAATACATCTGCTTCAGGATGTCAATCACAGTTTCGCACTTTCAATATGTGGAATTAATTAAACCTTTCTCACTACTAAAATTCCTTTACAAGGTTTTGAAATACTGTGCATCATCACATTACAGGTTCGTGAACTGGAAACTGAAGTTGAAGCTGAGCAGAGACGTGGAGCTGATGCTGTTAAGGGAGTCCGCAAATATGAGAGAAGAGTAAAGGAGCTGACTTACCAGGTACATTTGGATTTAAATAAAAACTATCCTGATTTTCTTTCTATACTGCATCAGTAACATTGCTTCTTTTGAATAGACTGAGGAGGACAAGAAGAATGTGCACAGACTTCAGGATCTGGTGGATAAGCTGCAGCTCAAAGTCAAAGCTTACAAGAGACAGGCTGAGGATGCTGTGAGTCAAATGTTTTGTAATTTCCCATAAAGGAATGCATCACAAATAAGTAACTACAGAAAGAAACCATATTAAAATCATGCAATACATAAAACATACCTCAACTCCAAACCGTTTTCAGGAGGAGCAGGCCAATACTCACTTGTCCAGGTTCAGGAAGGTCCAGCATGAGATGGAGGAAGCTCAGGAGCGTGCTGACATCGCTGAGTCCCAGGTCAACAAGCTGAGAGCCAAGAGCCGTGATCATGGAAAGGTAACCATGTGATACTATTTTACAAAAATGAATATGTGGGCACCTTAATGGGGTCATTTAAGTTCATTTATAATAAATAATAGATAATAATAAAAATAATTTTATACCATCTTAAAATTATGTTTCATTGTAGGAATACATGCTGAATTTGTTATTCTTGTTTTCTTTCTAGTCTGATGCTGCTGAGTAAACAACATCTTTTGGCACCCTTTGACAGAGTTCATAAAATATGAATTAGCTGTTGAATTGTCTTCTTCAAATGTATTCGTTCAATAAACTTTTTTCCTCACAATTTCTTTATTTACTCTTTTATTTACTCTCCAGTTTCTGTTGTGTTCAACACAGTAGCGAGGTGGAGCTGCATCAGTTAACTTGGTTAGAATGTGTGAGGCTGTACACCACTTATGTTAGTAGCACTAGTTGGCTGGATGGGGAAGTCTTTCAGCTCTTTCAACATTAACATTTTCCTTCCTTAGGAATAATCAGGATTCATACACAAATGGCAATGTCTGGTAAATTGAGACAGTCTTGTGCTTTGCATCACTTTTTGGATGAGTGATAGCAGTGTCAGATTCAAGGTTAAAAGGTTAAAAACACCTTCATATTTAACAGAGGCAGACATTACGAGGCATAACTTAAACATAAATACAACATCATAGGCTAAATATATCCTTCAGAGCTGCAATTGATTTCCAAATGTCAATTATCCAAACCAATGGAAGATTAACTTTGTTACAGGGCTCTGCCTGTGCTTATAGAACTAAGGTTACAAAATCACAATCTTTGTTCTATCTCACAAAGGCATTAAAGGGCCCAATCCAGCCTGGGTAAAATGCTATAATCATTGGCCTAACCTCACTGGGGTGAAAGAAATGTATAACAAACACCCTGCATATCTTTTTCTGCTAGTCATCATGGATCATGGGAAAAAAACAGGTGCATATTGCCCGGGGGTGGGGGTGGGGTCAGGTGTACCATATGGCGCTTTTCCACTATAAAGTTCTAAAAAAAAGTTCTAAAAAAAAATAATAATAAAGTTCCACTCAACTCGACTCGGCTCGACTTAACTCGTTTCTGTTTGCGTTTCCACTAGGGATAGTACCTGGTACCTGGTACTTTTTTAGTACCTGCTCTGCTGAGGTTCCAAGTGAGCTGAGCCAATACTAAATGTGATGTCAACAGACTGCTGGCCACTGATTGGTCAGAGTTGTCGCTGGAAGAGTCATAAGCCGTCCTACAGAAGAATCAAACCCAGCAATTTTAAATACTGGCAACAGTGTTACAGTCATTCTGCAATTACAGCAGCAAGTACGCTACTGCCTCCATGTCTTCCATTGTTTATGTATTTTGTGTCGCGTTTTAAACTAAGTCACAGCAGTTTTGCGGAGCCGTGCTATGACGACCCCGCCCACGTTGAGTAGGTACTTTTTTGTAATGGAAAAAGTCATTCCTGGAACTGTACCGAGTCCAGTCGAGCCAAGTAGTGCTAGAACTGTATAGTGGAAAAGCGCCATTAGTTGTCACTCACACTACTCTTTTCACAACTTGCACAGTTTCTGAAAATGAACATCTCATGTTCAAGAGATGGAGCCATGTGTACAGACAAAGTGTGGACCAAGATGCTGCCATGTTTTATTTATTCACTGAATAAGGTTGTTACCTGTGAGCTTGGGAGATTCACTCACAAAGCCCACCAAGTAGTCAACTTCATTGACCTTTCACTGCTCAGCACCACAGAGTCTCTACTGCCCAGCACAACTCCTGATTTCAGTGTGTTCCCAAACCACTGGATGCCTCTGCTGACATCCAGTTTGTTCCTGAGCCAATTTGCCAGTGCCCAGCCTGTTCCTGCTGAGCTGCAGCAGTCCCCGTTTTCTTAGTTGCAACTGTCCTCTGTTCCTGAACTACTTCTTCCAGAGTTGCTGTAGTCGCCAGTTCCTGTGCTGCATCTGTGTCCTTTTCCTGTACTGCAGCAAGCCACCTAGCCTGAGCTGCAGCTGTCACCAGTTCCTGAGCTGCAGATAACATGTGGCCTTCAGCAACCTCCTGTTTCCTTGGCACCATCAGTTCACCTGCCTGTCTTCCAGCTCACACAGCCTGCTCAGCAGGAACCAACAACAGCTGTAGTAAAGTAACTTAATTTATATAACAGCCCAGATTCTTTGTTACCTTGTCAGATCATTGATATTGCCATGTTGCTTTTTGTCAGCTCTATCGAGTTTTTTGTTAAGCTGTCCTGCACCATTTCTGCACCTGCTTGCCTGCTTAGCTAGACTTTTTTGTATCTAATCCCTGCAACTCTATGTATTTTATGCCACTGCTGTTTGGAAAGTTTGGACTTGTTATTTAAGGTTTTGTATCTTCACTTCTCACAATAAATGTATGGAATTGTTCCTGTCCTGTCTCTATAATCTGCATTTGGGTCCTACAACTGGTCACTGATACACTTGTGAAAGGAATAATTAGAATTTTGAATAATGTATCAATACCTCAAGAGATAGTAGTGTTTGGTTGTGAAACTAATGAACAAATGTGGCCCTATTCCACTGCATTTCACAAAAAAATATTGGTTATGCTGGGTAAAAGAAAAATCTTACAAATTTTACATCATAATACATCTTAATCGCTGAGCATGTTGTTGTCCTTACAACTAGACAACAAACAGAAAACCAGTTTAGGAATACATATAAAAAATAAAATGTGTATTTAAACCACCTTCTTTGATTATTGAAAATACTCAAATTTATTGTGCTCTATTCTTATGTGGCAAAGGACAAGCAAGGGTGTTGTCACTCAAAAATTCAACATTAAACCCATTTTATCTCCTCATTTGATTCATCAGTAAGATTGAAAACCAAATATCTATAAATTGGATGGTGTGAAAGTCTACTAAAGGGTTAATATGATCGGACTGTAATTTACAACACAAGTTTCCAATTGAACATCATTAAGATTACCTCTAACTTTATTGTATCTAACTTTAGATTAGATTAATTTCTTGATGGTGCAAAAGAAAACATTTATGAAATCCATGACAAAAAATAATCATGCATTCAGTCATAACAAGTGCCTCAATAACACTACATTCCCTAATTCTTACTTAGAGCTGGTATCCAGTCAATTCTTAAATAGGTAACAGGCAAAATCTAACATCAGTGTTTGAAAGTTTTTAATCAGGGAAGCCCAAGTGACCTAAAAAAAAAAAGTACTGTAAGATGTATTTTGGGTCAAAAAGAGCTTATGTTACTGTAAAAGAAAACAAAAAGTTGTGTAATGACATAGTAGCATTCCATACTACATCTCCTTCGAACCAAAGCAATTTCAGAGCTGTTAGCAATCATGAAATGCACGGAATGACCTACAAACTTTCTTAGCAATTGAAATGATTGGAAACATCATTTCAGTGTTATCACAGCAACAAGTCAAAACATCTGTGCATGAATTGTGTAAAGTCTTCTTCAAACACTTACTGTACGAGCAACACATACTTAATTCAATGGCTATAGATGTCAATGTATCTGGCATGTAGTAAAGCAGGACATCTAGTTGTGGTTGAAATAGAAGTCATACATTACTGATGACATCAGACAACTACGCAGGCATATAACACCTTATGTACCGCCTTATATATACTCCAGTATTCTCTGACGTCAATTGGCTTAGCAGCGACACTTATGGCCAGACTTGCAGATGCCTTTCTATTTTTGTCCATGTAATCTTACCCTATGAAATCGAAAATGTGTACAGTCATCAAATAAATTACACATGCCGCTAATAAGATCTGATATCTCCCTCACAGCACATTTAATACCCATATTAAGTTTGCTTACTTTACACAGAACTTAACAATACTTAATTTCAATAAAACATAAATATACTAAGTAATTAAAATGAACAAAATGCAAAGAATAATGTTGTATTTTGGTAATTTGTATATTGAACTATACTGGAATCAAATATTTCACATAGCAAAGTGACATTGAGATTATAAGATTAAGATCATTTGAGTTTGAAAAAAGTCTTAATAGTTACATAAATCCTAATGTTGAAAAGCACTGAACACATTTAAACACACACAGAATGTCTTCCATGTTTGTAACTTAATAGGCTGATTTTAATGCACTAATGCTTGAGTTTTGGTAAAAATAAAACAATTTACTCTTGTGCACAACTAGCTAATAGAAGTTCAAGAAGCTGGCACTATTTCAACTTCACCCTTCACACCTCAAGTCCCCACAACATTTTCATTTCACCTACCACGCCTCTACCATATAACTCTATATATATATATGTACTCTATGACTCTATAACTGTCTATAAATCAGGTACTGCGTTTTTTTTTATTAGAAATAAAACTACTTTTATTTTATGAGAAATCACAGGAAGCCCTTTCTCCCATTAGTGCTAGCTTCACAGTGAAGCATTCAGGCCCAGTCAAAACAATGTAGCTTAGCTGGCCTGGTGTGCTTTAGTCAAAGCCAGAAACGCATACAATGTAGTGGCTGTGGATGGGAAGGGAATTGACTACTGAAAGTCATTGTATTTAAGTTCTACTTTTTTATGTTCAACAGTTGTTTGATCAATTGTTCATACCGTTACCCACTCACTCGCTGTGAATTCTCTGGAGAATTCACTGCGGTATTCACACATGGACTCAAGCATACATTACACAGACTATGTATTAGGAAGCCATTTAGTCCATTTAATGTCTGGTCCAACTGATTCAAACATTTGTGTTCACACATCCTGCTCATCCTTGTGCGGATAATTTCAGGGATGCAGTGCATGTGTGAAAGGTTCTTCTGTGTTGTTGTGTGGTGTGGGTGCTGTGCTTCTTCCCTGACTCTCCTGGCTCCTTGTTGCATGTAGATTGCACACACCTATTGTCCATCAAGCTCATTATCTACATTACCTGCAACATATCTACTGCTCTTCACTTGTCACCAGGTTATTGTTTCCACCATGTTTGCTTTTATAATCAGAATGTAAGTAGTTCAAATAAAAATCCATACATAAACTTACATCTTTAATGTTACGCAGGCTTTATGGTGTCTCAAATCTTGAGTAAAGAGACACATCACAGTGACTGAAACTACAGTATTTATGATGCTTTTTAATGGGCTCAGTGTGTCCAGTGGTCATGATACATTTGCAACCTATGATTTGCAATGTTAAAAGTTCATGATTTAGTACAACAGGAACTTTGTTGTCAAGTCAAAGGGTCCTAAGTTGTGTATACATTTATTTTTAGATAAGAGTTTTTTTGTACAGTTTTACATCTTGTAAAGCTGTCACAAATTTCACACATTTTTTCTTGATCTCATAAATTGATCAGTTGAGTTGATTGATCATCAACTGATTGCCCTGAAGGTAGCCTGAGCTGTTCCTGCCCTAAAAATTAAATGACATTTGAATGCTGTGCAAAATCTATGTTTGAATCCTAATGCACAATATTCAAATTTCAAAATATGTTTTTTTAAGCTATCATATCAACATTCATAAAGCAAGAAGTCCTCAAGGTCAACACAATGCACAATAACCCAGTGACCCTGGGGGAAACAGCACTGGAGGCCCCTACCTATCTAGTACTTACCTAGGAAGTGGCTGTGGAATGAAAAAAGTAGTGTCCATGTACACTACTTTCTGCTAACAGTCCCACAATGTGTCTGACGTCCTGATTTGGTTCTCACTATTGAGTGAACTATTTGGTGTTTGTCATATAGTGATTTTGGACACAGCTAGTGTCTTTGATATGCACGCCGGCTAAAAGGTTATCAACTTCATTTCACCGAATATTACCATAGGCTAGAACAGCAGTCAATCAAAGCCATGTCGTCATTGTTGTCGGTCACATGTCCTCATTGGCTTTGGAGACACGTACTGCCTAATCCAAAGCACCGATTGGCTTGTGTGTGGTGTCGTCAGAGAGGCTCACGGTCGTAAACATCTAGTCACGTGTACTGGATGGACGCGCAGGTCAGGAAATGACGTAAACGGAACGTATATGGTTTGTTATTTGTGTTATTACGTTACGTGTTGGACTGAATACATGGACATATTGAGGAAAGTATTTCGGTTTTATGGAAACGGGTTTCATATTTCACGAGAATGGATACTTGGCGAGCTGTACAGAAAGTCCTGAGTCATAAGATGATCGTTGTGGATAAAGGGAAGACTTTGAAGGTATGTAGCATTATAGCTTTTCTTACTTAGCTCAGGGGCTAGCCGAGCTAATCGCTAATACTATTACGGCTGTGATATATATATATAAGTGATATATACATATAAGTCGTGAGTGGTCTTGAATGAATCAGGACAATCTAAGCTTTCCAACGATGTACGGCATGAATATATGTGTTTAAGGGTTGGTGTTTAAAACATTCAGAAGAACTTGTGGCTACCTCCTAACATCCGTCCCGTTCCATAGACGGAACAGCGTGCGTTAAGTGGTTAAAAGTGTAACTGCAAAACAAATTGGAGATATAAAGGTAAATTCTAAAAGACGTGGTTGTACAAGAAGTGTCCTTTCCACCCGTCTTGGTGATACCTGGTTTACACTTGTCTTTGTTAACTTGAGGATGAGTTAAATTTGCAACATAACCAAATTAATAGAAGCTGGTGGTTGTTCTTTCACTGAGTTTGGTCCAAGTGGCTGTTTACCAGTATGTTCAGTAAGCTAGCTTTCAGTCCACTGTAAGCTGGATGTTATTTCAAAATGGGAAAGGCTTGAGTTGTTACAAAGCACCCCCAGTAAAACATTTGCCTTAGTAAGAACTGATTCTCTCCCCCTGTCCCACATCACAGGTGTATCGCCCAAAATGAATTAATCTGAGTGTAATCAAAGGTGAACCATGGTATGAGGTGTGTCTACAAAGGTTCGTATATTTAATTTAAATTTAAGATACATTTGAGATATGGTCTTAATAACAAAATGTGTCCTAAAAATATATATAACCCTAACCCTAACCCATCTTTCCATGCCAAATGTGAATCACTGCTCCCTCCCCTTGCTAAATTTATTTTTGACTGTGGTAATACCTTGTGATCTGCTTATAAGATAGCAAATAATAAGCCAAGTCTATACAAAACTCGAAAATGAAAGTTGATTCTGGAGATGATCCTTTTCTTTAAGGGTGTCATTCGAACTTGCTGTCAAAACATCAACCCCTTTCACATTTTTCCCTACAGCAAAATATTTAACACATCTATGATGTTAAATCATCTGAGTTGGCAATCTTTCTTAAATTCTATTCTCAGGAGACATGTAACCCCTGCTCAGCATCATTGGAAAGAACATCCGTCTGAATTTTATTTCCGAGAGATTTGTATGTCCTGCAACGATACACCAGTGACATTTCAATGCTTCTCCAAATTTAAAACTAATCACTGACTGTGATATCAAAATGAACAGGACACGTGCCATCATAAACTGTTTCATTGGAGTTAAAGACCCACAAACAATGCAGTGCACCTCTGCAATTTACAACTGGGTACACTGTGGAAATAACTGATTTACTCAATATTTATAACACAATCATACTGTCATCTGTTACTGGTAATCATCTTTTTGGAAACTGAAGTTGATGCTGAGCAAAGATGTGGAGCTGATGCTGTTAAGGGAGTCCGCAAATATGAGAGGAGAGTAAAGGAGCTGACCTACCAGGTAATTTCGGATTAAGTTGAAACTATCAAAAGTTCTTAATTTCTAAATTTTCTTCCTATACTGCATAAGTAATATTTCTTTTTTTGTATAGACTGAGGAGGACAAAAAAATGTGCACAGACTTCAGGATCTGGTGGATAAGCTGCAGCTCAAAGTCAAGGCTTACAAGAGACAGGCTGAGGAGGCTGTGAGTGAAATGTTTTGTAATTTTTCATATAGGAATGTAACGCAAATAAGTAACTATAGAAAGAAACCATATTAAAATGATGTAGTATAATACATAAAACATATTTCAACTCCAAACCCTTTACAGGAGGAGCAGGCCAATACTCACTTGTCCAGGTCCAGGAAGGTCCAGCATGAGATGGAGGAAGTTCAGGAGCGTGCTGACATCGCTGAGTCCCAGGTCAACAAGTCAGTAATAAAGGTAAGACTGTAGATAAAAGCCTCCATTAACTTATCAAATTTGACACTTACCTTCTTGGGCTCAGGAGAAGGCTTGTAGTACACACTGCTGAACCGGACGGTGTTCAGCAGGGGAAAGCACTCCTCCTGAAAAACAAAACACAGGTTGACTTCTGATTACAATCTGTCCTGTCAGAAACAGAAACCAAAGAATGATAAATACATCCTAAATGAATATTATATTTAAATATTCAGCAATCCTGGGCTGAGGTGCACCTGTGGACTCCCGAGGTTCCCTACAGGCTGGCTCGCCTATAATGACAAAAAGCATTATTGTATCAAACAAAGGGGGAGCCTTTCATTGTTACCAATGAAAATGTATTTTAAGTATAGTGTAATCGGCATCATCAAATAAATGATCAATTAAACTTGAATCATTAAAATTACAAAATTCACTCTTGATATAAAGTTATATGAGAGGAACCATAGTGGTACTGCTGCTGTTAAAGCATCTAAATAATTATTATAAATATTATTGCACCCTTTGGCAAACATTAGCACAATGAACAAATTATAAATGGATAGAAGAGGGGGGTGACATACCGTCACAGCAGAGGAGGCTGGGCCTAAAGGTGCGCCCTCGTCCGAACTCCAGGACAATCTGGCTGGGGGTGTTCCAACTGCCTGAGAAGATAAAACATAAAAAATACACACTGCAAATCCCCAGCATGTGTCAGTTGTGATAAGAAGTAACAAACCTTGCTCACTGGAGAACGGGAGCGACGAGGAGGTCGGCCCTTGGCTCGGGACCGGGACGCAACCTTTGGCTTCAAATAAAACATAATACTTTAAGTCACATCGTTATAGTTACACAACAATATACATTACAATTATATTTATGGATAGCAGAGTTCATTTAAAGACTATTATTATAGTTTATATAACTTTTTAAATATATACAGTATATACATAAAATTAACGGTCAGTAATAAAGATAAGACTCTAGATAAAAGCCTCCATCAAGAGATGAAGTTTGAAACTGACCTTCTTGGGCTTAGGAGAAGGCTTGAAGTCCACCAGGCAAGACAGGTGAGAAGGAGAGACTTCTTCCATAGCACGTAGGGCGGTGCTGCTGAACAAGACAGGGTTCAGCGGGAAGAAGCACTCCTCCTCCTGTAAAAACACAAAACAGAAAGTTTTCTGATTACAATCATGCCTGTCAGAAACACAACCCAAAGAATAATACATCCTAAAGTAATAATAGAAAATCCATAAATGAATGACAAACCTGCGGTTGAGCCCAGGTGGTTCACCCTGGGCTCAGGTGAACCACTGGACATGGGTGGTTCCCCAAGCTGGCTCGTCTGGAATGACAAAAAGCATCACATTGTATTAAACAAATCATTGTAACTTACATAAAAAGTTTCAGAAACATCACATTCAACAAATCGAGAAATGTCCCCACCCCTACTATTTAACAAGGATATTAGACCTACCAAACGCATAAACATAACATTACATGTTTTACAACATTATTGACTATAATCGCGTTAATATCATTCCTGATTGAGCTATAAACCGCAAACACGTATTTAGCTGCAATTTCTGTTAGTTATGGTTAAAGTTATGGTTATCGTTTGTAATGGCTGTTTGTTCCAGATGAAAGCAGCTATAGAAGCACAGCCTACAGTATGTCGAAGCCATTAACGTAATAAAAGTCCTGAACCAGTCAGGAAGACTCTAAAACATACATTCATCCAGGCCAGGGGTAACTTTCCAGCCTTCTTTCACGCATGCTCATCTATTACCTCGTTTTTTTTTATGTCGAAGGGCATGATCTTAATTGAGTGCCAGTCATCTGTCACTCTCGGCAACCAATAGCAAAATGCCACACTTCAGCCTTAGCATCTTGTAGCAGTCTGTTTAAATATGCTTCTCTCTCTCTGCTTCAGTCCTGTCATACAGCTGTTCTTGCGCCACACCACCTCCCCATCTCCACCATTTTCTACAATATCTGCAGTTCATTTTCCATCTGCTATCTTCTCTTCACCACCAGTGTCCGGACTTCTATATGATCTATATGCAGCCGTTCCGGGATGATTCCTCATGGAGTTCAAGCGCCAAAGACTTCAAAACGCCAAAGTAATTTACGAAGACTTTGTCCTCTCATACATATATTCACAATAAATATCTTTCTATCACTTGTCAGTCCTGATTGAAATATACTAATATCACTTTATTGAAGTTTCATTTATTGGATGTAACTGTGAAAATGCATACTCTAGCTCCCTCTCTGTCTGTCAAAGTGCTTTATCAGCATGAAGCAGTTTGAATACAGGGTTGCTATAGGAAGAATAACAGTGTTCCTTCCTTCAAAATTAGGCCCTATGTTACCACAGCCCTATGTACCCCCATTTCAAAGAAATTAGGCCCTATGTTTCCTCAAGACTACATTCCCACAGCACAGGTATGGCCATTCCCTAATACACGTAACCTGTTGTTTTCTTTTCATCTATGAAAATGCTTGACAGGTGAAATTCTTTGTTATTATATACTGGGGGAACATAGGGCTAGGACTGAGGGAACATAGACACGCTCCCACTCTCTCTGTCTGTCTGTCTCTCTGTCTGTCTCTTTCTCTCTCTTTCTGTCTTTCTGTCTGTCTGTCTGCCAACATAAAATAATCTGTGAAAAAATCCAGAGTCTCTGGGTCCATCCAGTGGTCATAATGCCATTTGCAAGAATCCGCCACTCCTGGATCAAAATAACAAATTAGAGCCCGGAGGCGTGTCTGAGAAGTGTTGATGATGCTTGTGCACATGCTGCTGGCAACTCCCTTGCCCTGCGCAGCGCATACTCTAAATCAGCAGCGCCCCTCTTGTGCAGCGCCTGCTGCATACTCACTAGGTCAAACAGGTTTCCTCTGTTACTGTGGTTACAAGACTTCTCATGCACGGCTGGTTACTCTGGATTTGAACGTAGGGCTGCGGCCTCACCCTAAACCTAATCTTCTGCAGTGCAGCGGATTAGGGTTATGTAGCTGTCATTAAAGCTACATACTGCAAGTTTAATGACCTTTCTGCTGTGTAGCTGAATCCAAAGTGAGTATTTTGTTTTTAAGTGAGGGATTTGCGCATATTAACATTTCAGGAATGTTGAGAAATATAATTTATGGATGTAAATCAATTGTTAAAATAAAACTATTTACCTATCTGTTTACATAATGTATTGCTGAATTTATTATTTTTAAATATATTTTGTTTTTCTGTGACAGAGGAACTTGAAAAACATTAGCAAAATTCTTAAAGACTGCTGAGTGAGCTCAAATCAAAAAATGATGAGTGTTTCCCAGCTGACTGACATTAATACACAAAAGCCAAGCCTGCATACAGAAGAAAAAGTAATATTTTATTTTTTAGGCTCACTTTTAGTCTGATCGCTTTCTCACAGTTACAAATAGGGTTGGGAGAGTTATCTTAAAAATGTATCCCAATACACTTTCTAAGTATCACAATATTAAAGTAATGTAACTTGATTATTTTCCGTTGGTTCAGATGACCTCAATACCAAATATGCAATAATAAAGTGTTTTTCATCAAGCACATTCAAGCAGTAGTATATGGATTTGCAAACAAAGTGCATAACACATGATGTGCATTACAGAGCGCATTCTTTTTCTTTTTCATTTGTGCAGCTTGAGTATCGTCCTAAAGGGAATATGGTGACAGGTTAAACATGTCCATGACACATGAACAGCAAAAGAAATGAACACCACCAACACACCAAAATGTGTGAGGTGATATCTCACAAAGGACAAAGGCTAAGGGTAGTTGATGATCATCTGTAATCTTTCTACATGCACATAAAGCACCACATACCTGTACCAATCTTAAATGTATAAAAATATACTTTCTGAAATGAGGAATTTGAGTGATGGATTATATTTTAGGTCAATTTAAGTTCTCTGACCATTTGTTGACATTAATCACCATACTGTATGTCCATAGAACCAGCTTGAAATAAGTCAAACCCAGTTAAGAAAGACATTACATCTGTTAACTCATTTCATGATATAGGAAGTGTTTCTATATTCATCAATTTTCTTTGGTCAGCCAAATTAACTCAAACATGCCATAACAGATGTAAGCCTTCAAGTTCTGCCAGGACACTGGTATCATACTTCATTCATATCTTCCTTAGTATCAAATGAAGCAACTGGATGAAGTCCATTTTCCATGTGGAACTTATTTTGAGCTATACCTGTATGAGTTGGCAACTGTGTTCATGACCATTTAAGAAGATTTATAACAGGTGATTAAACTGGTACTTCGTCGTCAATTTTATTGCAGTAATATGAGATGTGCCAAAGTTCTGTAGACAACAAATAGTTTGGCACATTTACAAAATCAAGCTCTTTACTTGACATTGCCCCTTTAGAAATATGAATATGATGTGGTCTTAACTAATAAAGTGCGTTCATTTCCAAATTGACAAGTTTATTAGATTTTTAAGATTAAATAGTGGAAAAATCAGCAAGAATTATGGATGAATTATATTTAGAGTATTATTTTGGTATTACTGACACACACAGGATCACAGAGGTTTTTGTTATCATAATGAAAGTATTGGTAAATATAGCATTATGATTGACAAATATTAAGAAGCATTTTATCATATAGTGTATATTAAAGGTGAAAATAATAATTTCATCATAATATGTTGACAACTGTCTTTTATTAGTGTCATTTAGAAGTGAACTATCAAAGATCTCAAATATAGTGTCCTGCAACTGAATACCAGTGGAATCTTGATGAGTCTCCAAAACCAACCCCAAAGCTGCCCATAAATTTAACAAGAAAAGATGATGTCAACTATCTAATGAACGATAAAATTTGGCCATCATTCCATGATTGCACTTGGAGGCAGTAGTGGACTGACAGGTAGTGACATTATAAATCACTAAATTAATCTAGTGGAGAAATGAATAAGCACCTCCGTCTTTCACCCTAAATCATTTTATATTTATGTTTCCTGAAGCAGACCTTGGTTTAGTTGGTTCTGTCTTACTGCAATATGTGTGCATATCTGTCTTCCCCTTTTCAAAATACTGTAAAATACTTCCTGTGAAACACTGTGATGATATCTATCTATCTATCTATCTATCTATCTATCACGAAATCTCTGTCTGTCTGTCTGAGGCACCCTCACATGGTCAAGCCCCCGTGATACCGCTCTTGGCCACTGGGAATTTTTGGCGTTGTTTCACACTTGCTTACTATGGGCATGCACACTGCACATTGCACATTGCAATTATTTTCTTTTGCTGGACTGATTAGCAGGCCCCGTAGGCGTTGTCTGAATGCAACACTGTTTGAGAAGTTACTTGTGCTTAAAGGCATCAACTTAGGAGACACCACTAGCTAAGGTGGCTAAGGTTACACATACTCCTTTGCTCACACAAGGACTTGAGTTCACAAGCTTTGATAGCAACACTTGAGTTTGCTATTTTTCTTTCATTTTTCTGTTTTACAGTTTTTTCCTAGACTTTAAATTTGTCTATGTTCTCTGACCTATGAAATATTTCAGTGCTATGGTGACTTGACAAGATCATTTCCTACCTCAAACAAGGACATTTCCAACCTCTTGCACATTTCAAATAAGGCTTCTAATTGGCTTAACTGATTAAATGGTATTAATGTGACAACCAGATTTTTTTTGTATTGACATTGATAGAGGTTGTGCACACATCAGTTTCAGGTGTATACACAATTATTCAACTGTGATGAAACTCACCATAAGTTTGGTAGTGATGGTGTTAAATAACTGAAAAGGTTAAAATGCTACCTAATTTAAATTTCTAAATAAATCATCCATTTGGATTGTTTGTCTTTGAGTTATTGTCACTGATTCATAGTGGGCAATCTATTACACCAAGAGAGTAAATAAGCATACTCAAAGCGACTCTCACCTTTCTTGCATTTCACACAGCGCTTTGAATAAACTTGAACAGCAACAACACCTCCTCCCTCCTATTTCCCACCCCCACATTCCCTTCCCCTCCGCCTCTGCGAACTACAATAGTTTTCTGATGTACTCTTCTTTTTCCCCGTGGGAGCGGCTGGAGGTGGAAGCCGTGGCTGCTTTTGTCTGTCATTGTCAGTCGTTATTGTCTGTTTACGGCTATCTCCGTGTATCATGGATGTATTATAATGCTGTGGACCCACAACAGACAGCACGATTACGTAATGCGGAAGGGGAAAACAGGCAGGTCGCTCGGCCAATCATATCATTCGGACCGAATGATATGATTGGCCAGAGTTTTCACTGAATATTATAACAATAGAATAATGATGAGTGTCTATGACTGGTTTATCTCTCTAAGATTTTAGAGTGCTATTACCTTATTAATAGCATTTTAACCTAAACAAAAAAATGTAACAAAGGTAAGGGAAGCTTTAAGGAAGCTTTACCGAACATTTCTCAGGGCAGAGGTTTATATTGGGATATCTCCAACATAAGGGGTCAGCATATCTTATCTGTTGACTGATTATGGGAGGAGTCTCTTGCTTTCAGATGTTTTCCAGGTAGTGTACAAGTGAAGGGATAGATGAAAAAGGCTATTAGAGAAAGGTTGTTTAAAAAACTGCCTTGGGAAAAGAAGTATTTTGTAGTATTTTGAAAATACAAAAATACAGTATTTTATTTTGATACATTTTTTGGCTGCTGTATTTTGTGGCTTATTTTGATACATTTTTAAGGTGAGTATTTGGTATTTTATTTGGAAATATATTTTGAAGTATTTGTGCCCATCCCTGGACGTATGTTACCTCAGGCTCATTGCACTTTTTAAAATTTGAAATAAATCTAAAAGTCAAGTTAATAAAGTAATTTTGTTTGCATTCATAAATAAAATGTCAATGTCATCTTTATTTATATAGCACATTTAAAACAGCCAATGGCCTACCAAAGTGCTTTACAGTAAAATAAGCAGAAAAAATAAAAACAATAAAAGTAATAAAAAAACAACAACAATAAAAACAAAACAATAATACAGAGAAATATAACGGATAAAAGACCCAATAAAAGCAACTACAGTATACTCCGCCAAAGGCCAAGGTGAACAAATGCATCTTAAGCAGTGTTTTAAAAGTGGAGAGGCTATTTGCAGTCCGCACAGTAAAAGGTAATGTGTTCCACAGAGTGGGAGCTGCAACTGCAGCTCGATTTCCTCTAGTTTTTAAGAAGGATCGAGGAACGTCCAAGGCCACTTGATTAGCTGACCTAAGCGCTCTGGAGGGCTGATGCAATTTAATAAGGTCAGACAGGTATTCTGGGGCCAGCCCATTCAGAGACTTAAAAACAAATAAAATAATCTTAAAATCAATCCTGTACCTAACCGGAAGCCAGTGAAGTGAAGAGAGCACCGGAGTTATGTGCTTGTGTTTCTTTGTCCCAGTTGGGAGCGGATGCATTCTGAACAAGCTGCAGGTGGTTAAGCTCTGACTGGTCAATGCCGACATACAGAGAGTTGCAATAATCTAAGCAAAATGTAATAAAAGCATGGATAACTTTTGCGAAATGTAATAAAAGCATGGATAACTTTTTCAAGATATTTCTGACTTAGATAGGATTTAACTTTGACTAGAAGTCTCAGCTGAAAAAAGCTACACCTGTTTGTCTAATTTAAAAGCACCATCAATAATTATACCAAGATTCCTGGCGTGGGATCCTATGTAAGGTGCTAGTGGGCCAAGAGAGCTGGCAAGGACCTGGGGGGTATTCCAGAAAGCGGGTTATATATATATAAAAAAATCAGAGTATGTTAACCCTGAGATGAGGAAACTCCGTGTTATCCGTTCCAGAAAGAGAAGTAACTGAAACTCTGACTGAAACAGAGTCAGTCACCATGGTAACTGACTCTGTGAACATCACCTGCTCGCTGGCAGGTTTTCTTCAAGAAACTCTGAGTTTCTACCTGTCTCCTCCTACCTGAAGCAAGCTACCAGATATGGATGGTCCGTTTCTTCGCAATCCGATAGATATCGAGGCAGAATTAATTCACAATGCCTTATGTCGGGAGATGCGGTATCACTGTTCATTACACTCAATCATTTCTTCACATTCTCCGGCCATATCTTCGTTCTTGTTGATCTTATTTTTAGGAAGTATTTTATTGTACACATCATCACATTTTAGTCTTTAAAATCAATGACTCCAATGTGTACAATAAGTAAAATAGTGTAAAATGTTAATCTACTAAGCAGGATATTAGATGAGAGGACTATGTGTTAAACAGCTTTCTGTTGCGGGTTTAAATTACTACATGTTGAAATAGCCACTGAATTAATATTTACTTTGTTTAATAGCCTGCGTCATCTATGAATAAAATCAAAGTGAGGTACAACCATAGCCCAGCAAAATGTGCCTTACTTTTCTGAATTATGTTTTTTTCACTAACAAAGACCACGCCAACTAAGATATGAGTTTTAAGTATTTATTATGTGGAAGGAAAAAGGGTTGAGGGATAGGGAAGAAGGGATGAGGGGTGAGGGATGAGGGGTAGGGATGAAGGGTGAGGGTCGAAGGGTAGGTACGAGGGGTGAGGGTAGGGATGAGGGGATGAGGGTCGGTGAGGAGGCGCGGGATGCCGTACTCGTCTTCTAGTAGGGTGTGTGTAGGGAACCGGGGCGGGATGAGACTCTGGGTGGGGGAGCTGTCTCGATGTCTGGTCCGAATTGCAGACCCCCAAGAAGTCTTCCAGAGGACGGAAGCACGTGAACGTTTATGTCAGTAGTGCTGTGGTGGATGTAAGTTTAAGCAGGTGCCAATGCGGAATGAATGACCTGAGTATGATTCTGGGGATACGCTGGATTCGATTAGGATTTGCTATAGGTGGAAGTGGAACCGAAACTTATGGTTACTGTACCTGTTTCAGTATTGAATAGAGGATCAAGTGGGGAGGTGCGGCTGGTTTGTCTTAATCGGATGTAGTCATGGATGGGTTCATAAGAGCGCAGGAATGGATGCGAATGGAATAGGAGAACGGGTTGTGACTGGCCGGATTGATTATTTTTGCTTTCTTTGAGGTGGAAGATGAGTGCGTCTGGAGAGTGGATTGATATGTCAGATATGGTGGTGCGTTGTGATGGTTCATTGTGAGAAGAGCAAGTGGTGGACTCAGGACAGTGCAGAAAACCGAACAATGCTAGTAGGAACGGATTCTCAAACCTTATCTATATGTGGAGATAGGTAGCCAGTGCAGAGGATTCTGATACGGTGTGTGAGACGGTCTGAGGTGAGAGGTGAACGTTTTGCCGTGGGATGAGGTTCAGCTTTAAGGAGTCCTTTAATTAACATACGAAAGTGAGAGTGGGAAAAGCTAGGACATGGAGCTCCGGAGGACAATTAAATGATAAAGTTGATTCTGCTGATGTATATTTGGATTGGGGTTGTTCTTATCTTTAGGACATGATGTCTGAGTTACCTGAACGCCTCTGTTAATGATGTCTACGACTGCTCGGAGTATATGGCAGTATTCATTTTTTGACCAGTGTGGTTTTCGTCCAGGCCGTGGAACTGTGGACCAGCTCTACACCCTCTGCAGGATCCTTGAGGGTGCATGGGAGTTTGCCCAACCAGTCCACATGTGTTTTGTGGACTTGGAGAAGGCATTCGACCGTGTCCCTCGGGGAGTCCTGTGGGGGGTTCCCCGGGAATACGGTGTATGACCGGTGTCAGAGCTTGGTCTGCATTGCCGGTAATAAGTCGGACTTGTTTCCAGTGAGGGTTGGACTCCGCCAGGGCTGCCCTTTGTCACCGATCCTGTTCATAATCTTCATGGACAGGATTTCTAGGGGCTGCCAGGGTGTGGAGGGGGTCCGGTTTGGTGACCTCAGGATTGGGTCACTGCTTTTTACAGATGACGTGGTCCTGTTGGCTTCATCAGACCGTGACCTCCAACTCTCACTGGATCGGTTCGCAGCCGAGTGTGAAGCGGCCAGGATGAGAATCAGCACCTCCAAATCCGAGGCCATGGTCCTCAACCGGAAAAGGGTGGAGTGCACTCTCCGGGTCATGAGCTTTGGGTAGTGACCGAAAGAACAATATCGCGGGTACAAGCGGCCGAAATGAGCTTCCTCCGTAGGGTGGCTGGGCTCTCCCTTAGAGATAGGGTGAGAAGCTCAGTTATCCGGAGGGAGCTCGGAGTAGACCCGCTGCTCCTCCGCATCGAGAGGAGCCAGATGAGGTGGCTCGGGCATCTAATTAGGATGCCTCCCGGACGCCTCCCTGGTGAGGTGTTCAGGGCACGTCCCACCAGTAGGAGAATAGGAGTTTTTTTCTTGCCACTGTCGCCAAGTGCTTGCTGATGTGGGTCGTGCCGCCAGTCATTTTGCCCCATGACAAAAAAATCTAATTGGGCCCCCTCTGCGCAGCTGTTGTCACCACATCTCTAGGACCTAACTATCCCATCAAAAGCTTTACATAACTCTAATTAAAGGCTTGCAACTGTCTTGCTTCTTGTAGTTCAATACTAGTACTTGCACAATATTTACTGCTGTCGATTTGTACATGCATGCAAGTCTGCATACAGTATGCAGTTGACTATTTGATGCAAGATTTTTTGGGGCCCCTGTATTCCCCTGTGGGAATATTGGGTCTCTTTAAAATTAAACCTGACGAGTACAGTTTAGACCTGCTCCATGTGTAAAGTGCCTTGAGATTACTTTTGTTGTGATTTGGCGCTATATAAATAAAGATTGATTGATTGATTGATTGATTGATTGATTGATTGATTGATTGATTGATTTTCATTTAATTTTAAGAATTTTAAATCCATCCATGTTTTAATGTCACTCATGCATTTAAGCACGGCCTGAAGAGAATCTTTGGTAGTAATATTAGTATTAGTATTATCATTATTTTTATTATTATTATTTTTCTACATGAACTACAGCAACACATCTGACCAAGCACTCTGACATTAGACGACTACCTGTAAAACACTCTACCATACCTAATACTATTCCATACCTGCACTAATAACAAGAAAAGCAAATCAGAGTATTATACTATTCATTTAATATATTTAAGAAATTATTTGAAAAGATAAATGTCTTGGAACTTGAGATATGGTGTTTACGACATATCGAAGTGTGTCCTAAAAATATATTCATGTCTCTATGCTAAATGTGAATCACTGCTCCCTCCTTTAGGTGAAATTATTTTTGACCACGGTAATACCTCGTGATCTGTTCAAAAGACAAGCAAATAAAAAGCCACGTCTGTGAAAAGCTTGGAAATGAAAGTTGATTCGTCATTTGAATTAAACTAAAAATGTCAACTACTAACACTTAAAAACTGCATCTTTTTCATATCATCAAGGTCATGATCATCAATCATAGCAAAACATCAATGATGTTGGTGAAAAACTTATTTCAGATTTTAAATTATCTGACTTGGCAGTCTTCTTAATGTCTATTCTTAGGAGATATATAGCACCTGTTCTGCATTCATGGAAAGACCATCCATCTGAGTTTTATTCAAGACATCTGCGATTTATGTCCTGCTGCAACTGTACACCAGTGACATTTCAGTGCTTCTCCAAATTCAAAACTAATCCCTGGCTGTGATATCAAAATGAACAGGACACAAGTGCCATCATAAACTGTCTACTTGTGTACTTGTGTATAATTATATTAATTTAGAAGATTGAATTACGAGCCATATGTTATGTTGTATCAAAATTAATTATTTAAATTGCAGATTGACAATGTGCAATTTAAATGTGATATGAATAATATCTAATAAATGTAATACAATAATATTTTACATATTTTAATTATAATTAATTTGACACTGGTATAAAATTTGGTGTATTTTGGTACACATCATTAGATTGCCTATTCAATTTAATCCAATATCTCTATATATTTAGTTGATTTTATACTGTGTTTGTTACTTAAATTACATTTGTTATTATCATACTAGTTTGTAAAATGTCAATCATATATGATATCATATTATGAAAAAAGAGGTAAGATTTCTTTCTGTAGATTTAAATCATTTAAATTTGAACTGACTACTATGACTACTAGGGTTGTTTACCATTCACATTTGAACCAATACCTGTACTTGTACCCAACAACATTACAATAATATCTCAAAAGTGTGAGGGATCACTGGGGAATGAGAATAAGCTCCATCATGACGCTGAGAGAGATCTCGAAGCAGACCTAGAAATCCACAATGGAGCCAGAAAATGACAAGTAACAATCTGAGAAAACAAAATGAACAAAAGAGTGTCTCTCAGCTGACTGACATTAAAAGTCAAGCCTGCATACAGAAAATGGTAAATAGGCCTTTTTCCAGTTCAGAGTTCCAGAAATTTTATAAATTAATGCATTTTTTGACTTTTGAAATCCAGATGTATCAAGATCATGACAGAGGATTATTAGAAAACATGTTTTAAAATTTAAATTAAAAAAAAAAAAATGTTTTCCTCAAATTAAAGCAACCCTTACCTTTGTTACATTTTTATGCATTTTTTTGTTTAGGTCAAAATGTTATTAAGGTAATGGCACTCTAATATGATCAACCAGGCATAGAAACTTATCATTATTCCATTCTCATATGGTTCTGTAAAAACTCTGACCAGTCATATAATTAAGATAATTATAATAATAATAATTAATTAATGTAAGAGTCGCTTTAAGGAACTGGATGAAGTCCATTTTGCATGTGGAACTTATTTTGGTCAATACTTGAATACAGTTGGCAACTGTGTTCATGTCCATTTAAGAAGATATATAACATGTGAATGAACTTTTATGGATGGTACTTCATCTTCAGTTTTATTACAGGAATATGAGATGTGCTAAAGTTCTGTAACTGTAGACAACAAATATGTCGGCATATTTTCAAAGTCAAGCTCCATACATGTAGCAGACATTGCACTTTAAAAATATTAATGTGATGGCATCTTAACTATGGGGGGGTGGGGAGGGGGGTTAATTGTATGTTTTAATTTTCTCAAATTACATGTTTTTCTGTTTTATGTAAAGCACATTGAATTGCCATTGTGTATGAAATGCGCTATATAAATAAAACTGCCTTGCCTTGCCTTGCCTTAACTAATAAAGTGCTTTCATTTCCAAATTAACAAGTTTACATTTATATGATTTTTAAGATTAATACAGTGATGGATTATGGATGAATTATTTTTAGAGTATTATTTTGGTATTACTGACACATAGGTTTTTGTGAGCACATTTAAGTTTTGGTAAAGTTTTGATAAATTAATGTTGTCAAGCATTATGAAGTACAGGAAATAATTTCCCCTGATACTTAGTGTATAGTTTATATTAAAGGTTAAAGTAATAGAGTTTCCAAAACCAACCCCCAACATCCCAGTCATACATCCCATGACTGCACTTGGAGGCAGTGGTGGACCAACATTTATAATAGCAACTTTATGAGTCACTGATGATGATTAATCTAGAGGAGAAATGTATATGATCCTCCTTCTTTCACTCTAAATACTTTTATATTTATGATTACTGAAGTAGAACTTGATTTAGTTGGTTGTCTTACTGAAGTATATGTGCATATATATCTATATATAATTTAACTTTTGTTTTGTTTTTTAAGATAATGTGTTCACAATCAACATTTCTGATGAAAGCAAGCATGTTGAAAGTAAATTAAAATGTTTTTAGTAGTGAGGAAGGTATTTGCCTTCAGTATAATGTACATTGAATTTATTAGTAATGTAGTCCATTCGACTATAATATTCCACTTTACATTTTATTCAATATTTTACACCCACATTGTGTATGTCACATTCACATTTGTGATCAATTTGTAATACATTATATAGTAAAATAATATTTACAAATAAAATTGTTTATCAGCTGCATATATGTCACTGCCACAAAATAAGCAACAGGATGAGGCCATGACCAAACTGAGTCAAAGACTGCAGCTGACCAAGCACTCCCACCCTATATAAAAGCAGCAGCCCTGGACTTCTACATGAACTGGTAGGCACCCAACACAGGTTAGTGTATTGACTATGATCTCAGTTTTAACTCCTTTTGATCAGTCGGTAAGGTAATTACAAATGTATTTTGTCCATATTTCTTTGTCTGATTTATCTTTGTTTCAGGTGGAATTTCATGGCATATCAACATTATTTCAAAACAATTTCTTGAAATACTCTTTAGTATAATAATTATAATTAGTTATGTCCAGTACATACCCTGTCTCAACACATACTGTATAGTAAGTGATCATTAAGAGCAGTAATATTTCTCTGGTTGTGGAAGTCAGTTTTGAAAATTGATGATTGAACTGAGTACAGGTGGCACTTATTAGTTAAGTGAATAAGTTTTACGACCTTCACAGTTGATAGCTCTCAAACTGACATTCTGCAAGTAAGATTTAAAATGAGAAAAACAAAAAAAAAAAAAAAATGTACTCATGTTTCACCATCTTTTTTATAGCATCTTGACACTCCACCAAATACTGTACCAGTCATCTTTTTTTGGAGCCAGTTGAGGTAAAACATGTCAAATCTCCAACATCAGATGGATACAAGATTTACATTTCTACATTATGCTGATATTTTTGTGATCTTTTCAGTCTCCACTAAAGTGCCACCATGAGCACAGACGCAGAGATGGAGTGCTATGGCCCGGCGGCCATCTACCTCCGGAAGCCAGAGAGGGAAAGGATTGAGGCTCAAGCCGCTCCCTTTGATGCCAAATCTTCCTTCTTTGTGGTGGATAAGGAAGAAATGTATCTCAAGGGTAAACTTGTGAAGAGAGATGGTGGCAAAGCCACTGTTAAGACTGACTGTGGAAAGGTAGGTATATTTCCAAAGAATACCCTTTCTATGTTGGGGTTTCTCATTTTTTCCAAATTACATTTGTTTAAAATGTAGTGAAAATGAATTAGTGGCTATGGGTTCATACTAACACAGTGGTTAACAAGGACATCTATCTGATGAACTCTAAATTTGAAAAAGAAATCATAGGAAAACCACTTTCACTTTTTCTCTTTTTCCAGGAACTCACTGTAAAAGAAGATGAAATCTTCCCCAGGAACCCTCCAAAGTTTGATAAAATTGAGGACATGGTCATGATGACCCACCTCAACGAGCCTACTGTGTTGTATAACCTCAAAGAGCGTTTTGCATCCTGGATGATCTACGTGAGTTTCCGCTTAATTAATGCAATGACTATTTATATCTGAGAATCTAAATGTTAACACTATGTTTATTTTATATTTGTGCTATTACAGACCTATTCTGGGCTGTTTTGCGTTGTTGTGAATCCCTACAAGTGGCTTCCTGTGTATGATGCTATAGTTGTGTCAGGATACAGAGGCAAGAAGAGGATTGAGGCACCACCTCACATCTTCTCCATCTCTGATAATGCCTATCAGTTCATGCACACAGGTAAAATTAAAGTTAGCAGTGTTAAATCATGTAGAATAAAGTTTACACATAAGCTTATTGAGTATTGAATTACAAAAAAGAAATTGATGTGAAATGTCTATGTTTGTATTTCAGATCGTGAGAACCAGTCTATCCTGATCACGTAAGTATAACAGAAACTGTAATGCTAAATCATATAATGATAATAAAGCAGAATCTTGACATGTGTCTCTTATACCCCAGTGGAGAATCCGGTGCAGGAAAGACTGTCAACACCAAACGTGTCATCCAGTACTTTGCAACAATTGCAGCTATTGGAGCCAAGAAAGCTGAGCCAACTCCTGGAAAGATGCAGGTAAATTGGTTGTTTAATATAAAGTTGTTTGTCAGAGGAAAGTTAATGTGAATATTGAGCCCATGTAACTCAAATCCTCTCTTGCAGGGCTCCCTTGAGGACCAAATTGTTGCAGCCAACCCTCTGCTGGAGTCCTATGGTAATGCCAAGACTGTGAGGAATGACAACTCCTCTCGTTTTGTAAGTAATCCAGGGAACATCTCAAGACATTTTCTTGTTAAATTACAAAAGCTGATGTTATCAATGATCTGGCTGTCTAGGGTAAATTCATCAGAATCCACTTTGGCTCTACTGGAAAGCTGGCTTCAGCTGATATTGAAACTTGTAAGTTTCAACCATGATGTGAATCAAGATTAATCTGGAGTGTCATATATCTTTGATACAATAACAGTTTTTAACTGTAATGGAGTGATTACACAGTCCCTGATTGAATTTGTTTTTCTTAGATCTGCTGGAGAAGTCCCGTGTAACCTTCCAGTTGTCTGCTGAGAGGAGCTACCACATCTTCTATCAGCTGATGACTGGCCACCAACCTGCGCTCCTGGGTATGTTACTTTGTGAATTTGACACTGAAACTTAAACAATGCCAGAGACAAGACCAAGCAATGATGTGTATTTTACTGTGCTCCTATAGAGGCTCTTCTGATCACCACCAACCCCTATGACTACCCAATGGTCAGTCAGGGTGAAATCACTGTGAAGAGCATTGATGATGTGGAGGAGTTCATTGCAACAGATGTAAGAAAACATTTTAGTTTAGTATATCTTGCATGCTTAATGCAACTGGGAAGTTTTTTGAAATACCAATAACTCTTCTTCATGTTCAATGTAGACTGCAATTGACATTTTGGGCTTCAATGCTGAGGAGAAGCAGGGCATCTACAAGCTGACTGGTGCTGTGATGCATCATGGCAACATGAAATTCAAGCAGAAGCAGCGCGAGGAGCAGGCTGAACCTGAAGGCACTGAGGGTAACTCGGATAATGATATCTTGTAGAAAATCTATCATTGATTAATATGTAACATATTATTATATATTTGTAAACATATCCTAGTTCACAGATGGCTAACAGTTTGTTTTTCCATCAGTGGCTGATAAAATCGCCTACCTCCTGGGCCTGAACTCAGCTGATATGTTGAAAGCTCTGTGCTACCCCAGAGTCAAGGTCGGAAATGAGATGGTAACCAAAGGTCAGACTGTGCCACAGGTAAGTTAAAGAAAGTTTAATATTTGAACAAATGAAATAGCAATATTTCCATTTTAACCAGAAAACATGATTGTGATCATTCTAAAATCTTTATTTCTAGGTCAACAATGCTGTCAGTGCTCTGTGCAAGTCTGTCTATGAGAAAATGTTCTTGTGGATGGTCATCCGTATCAATGAGATGCTGGACACAAAGCAGCCAAGACAGTTCTTCATTGGAGTGTTGGATATTGCTGGATTTGAGATCTTTGATGTGAGTGATCTGAAGAATGTTTGAGTTGCATCATATCAATATTGTTTTTCTATGACTGATTATATCATCATGATTACAGTTCAACAGCCTGGAGCAACTCTGCATCAACTTCACCAATGAGAAACTGCAACAGTTCTTCAACCACCACATGTTTGTCCTGGAGCAAGAGGAGTACAAGAAAGAAGGCATTATCTGGGAGTTCATTGACTTTGGTATGGACTTGGCTGCCTGCATTGAGCTTATTGAGAAGGTCAGTAGTCAATCAAGTCAAAGTGATTTTTTGAATCATGCAAATGTTTGCTCCCACTATTAAACCTTTGATGTGAAATTCATTTTTTTTCCCGTCAGCCAATGGGCATCTTCTCCATCCTTGAAGAGGAGTGCATGTTCCCCAAGGCCTCTGACACTTCTTTCAAGAACAAGCTGCATGATCAGCATCTTGGCAAGACCAAGGCCTTTGAGAAGCCAAAGCCTAAAAAGGGCGCCCCTGAGGCTCACTTCTCCCTGGTTCACTATGCTGGTACAGTGGACTACAATATCACTGGCTGGTTGGACAAGAACAAGGACCCCCTGAATGACTCAGTTATCCAGCTCTACCAGAAGGCCTCCAACAAACTTCTGGCCTTCCTGTATGCAAAACATGGTGGGGGTGAAGGTAAGAAATAAGCCTGAGCAGAATGATCAGAAACTCTGAGCAACAGAGCAGTGGTGTCAAGTGAACAACATGGTTCAGACTACTCTCTTGACATTGACTTGTAGCAGCTTAATCAGTAGCAATTAATGATGTCATATAACATGCAGTGAGTTGTGATGTGGTGTAGTGATGAAACTATGTCTGTTACACTTAAGAGGTTCAGGCCTGTAAAGCTGATGACCATTTTATGGTAATATATTGATGCATGCGACTTAATATAATTTACCCTTTGCAAAGAGAGGTTATTTATGGAATGCTATTAATTCAATTTAATGTTTGTGAAAACAGAGGCTGCTGGTGGTGGTGGCAAAAAGGGTGGGAAGAAGAAGGGTGGTTCCTTCCAGACTGTGTCTGCTCTTTTCAGGGTATGTATTGTTTCATACTTTAAATTATTAACAACATAATCTTGAAATACCGTTGACCATTTTTCTTATGTTGCTGATCCACAGGAGAACTTGGGCAAGCTGATGACCAACTTGAGGAGCACTCACCCTCATTTTGTCCGTTGCCTCATTCCTAATGAATCAAAGACCCCAGGTAAGAAGCACATGGCCTAATGTTGCACAGTAAATGCGACACATTGATGAAAACAAATATTTTGAATATGATTTTGGAACTTTCAGGTCTTATGGAGAACTTCTTGGTTATCCATCAGCTGAGGTGTAACGGTGTGCTCGAAGGCATCAGAATCTGCAGAAAGGGCTTCCCCAGCAGAATCCTCTATGGTGACTTCAAGCAGAGGTGATATAATTTAATATAAGCAAATCAAGTTGATTTTCAGTTGAGTTAAAAACAGCCCGCCAAGATGTGGGGTCATTGTAAGTAACAACACAATATTCTCTTGTAGATACAAAGTATTGAATGCCAGCGTCATCCCTGAGGGACAGTTCATTGACAACAAGAAAGCTGCTGAGAAGCTGCTAGGCTCTATTGATGTGGATCACACTCAATACAAGTTTGGACACACAAAGGTTAATTTCTATGAACAATGTCAAGATATGGTATGTACATACATCCTTTTGTATCAGTGAATACTGATTATTAAGTCCCTTCAAACAACCACACAGGTGTTTTTCAAAGCTGGTCTGCTGGGTGGTCTGGAGGAGATGAGAGATGAAAAACTGGCTAGTCTGGTGACCATGACTCAAGCTCTCTGCAGAGGATTCCTCATGAGGACAGAGTTTGTAAAGATGATGGAGAGGAGGTAGGATTATCATACAGTACACTGAACTGTTCTATTAACAGCAGCTGTTTTTTTATTTTTAATGAAATAACATTACAGAAAAGTTACACTTTATTCATATTAATTTTCCAGGGAAGCTATCTTCTCCATTCAGTACAATATCCGTTCATTCATGAATGTGAAAAACTGGCCATGGATGAATCTGTACTTCAAGATCAAGCCTCTTCTGAAGAGTGCTGAGACTGAGAAGGAGCTGGCTGCGATGAAGGAAAACTATGGGAAGATGCAGACCGACCTGGCTACTGCTCTGGCCAAGAAGAAGGAGCTGGAGGAGAAGATGGTTTCCCTGCTGCAGGAAAAGAATGACCTGCAACTGCAAGTGGCATCTGTGAGTAAAATGCACACTCAGACAATTTTAGATGTTTAGAAATATTTATCATCCAAACTAATACCACATGTATGTTCAAATCTTAGGAATGTGAGAATCTCTCAGATGCTGAAGAAAGGTGTGAAGGTCTGATTAAGAGCAAGATCCAACTTGAGGCCAAACTCAAAGAGACAACTGAGAGACTGGAAGATGAAGAGGAAATCAATGCTGAGCTGACTGGCAAGAAGAGGAAGCTGGAGGATGAATGCTCTGAGCTGAAGAAAGATATTGATGACTTGGAGCTCACCTTGGCTAAAGTGGAGAAGGAGAAACATGCCACAGAAAACAAGGTTGGAATCATTTTAATCCTGTATTTATAAAAAAGGCAATGTATTTGATGTTAGCTTTCAAACATATGGTTATAAAGTGATGGAAGTAATGGATATTCCCTGATACTTTCAGGTGAAAAACCTGACAGAGGAGATGGCATCTCAAGATGAGTCTCTTGCCAAGTTGACCAAGGAGAAGAAAGCCCTCCAAGAGGCTCACCAGCAAACACTGGATGATCTCCAGGCAGAGGAGGACAAAGTCAACACTCTGACCAAGGCCAAGACTAAGCTGGAACAACAAGTGGACGATGTGAGGAAACATTGCTTTTGATAACGTGTTTGTATTGTTAACTTGTGTGTGAGAATCGACATTCCATGATAAAAATTCAAAACATTATTTCATGTGAACATTATAATATCATCTCAAAAGCTTGAGGGATCACTGGAGCAAGAGAAGAAGCTCCGTATGGACCTTGAGAGAGCCAAGAGGAAGCTTGAGGGAGATTTGAAACTGTCCCAGGAATCCATAATGGATCTGGAGAATGACAAGCAGCAATCTGAGGAGAAAATCAAGAAGTAAGTTTTCTGTTTTTCTGTTTATTCATTACATTGCCTCATTGCCATAATGCAACACAAAAGCAATACGTTTTGTTTCCTATTCCAGGAAGGAATTTGAGACCAGCCAGCTGCTCAGCAAGATTGAGGATGAACAGTCTCTTGGTGCTCAGCTTCAGAAGAAGATCAAGGAGCTCCAGGTTAGTATTTGACATGAATGTTATATTACTCAGTGACTGAAAAACCACTGCTCACAGTGTGTTCAGTTAACAAGCCTTGTTTATATTACAATCATCCAACCTAGGCACGTGTGGAGGAGCTGGAAGAAGAAATTGAGGCTGAACGTGCTGCTCGGGCTAAGGTGGAGAAGCAGAGAGCCGACCTCTCCAGGGAACTTGAGGAGATCAGTGAGAGGCTTGAGGAAGCTGGTGGAGCAACAGCCGCTCAGATTGAGATGAACAAGAAGCGTGAGGCTGAGTTCCAGAAGCTGCGCCGTGACCTTGAAGAGTCGACTCTCCAGCATGAAGCTACCGCAGCAGCTCTCCGCAAGAAGCAGGCAGACAGTGTTGCAGAGCTGGGAGAGCAGATTGACAACCTCCAGCGTGTCAAACAGAAGCTGGAGAAGGAGAAGAGCGAGTACAAGATGGAGATTGATGATCTTTCCAGCAATATGGAGGCTGTAGCTAAATCCAAAGTGAGTTTATAACTGAAATATTGGCTGTCATTATGCTTATAAATATGAATTATATAGGATAATTTTGAAGTAGTCTCCAACTTAGACAAATGCAAAACACTTCCTTTGTTCATGTTAATATTTCTAAATACATCATGTTTTGTTGTTTAAAGGGCAACTTGGAAAAAATGTCCAGAACTCTTGAGGACCAGCTGAGTGAGCTTAAAGCCAAAAATGATGAGAATGTGCGCCAGCTGAATGACATTAATGCACAGAGGGCAAGACTGCAGACAGAGAATGGTGAGTCATGATTAAAACAAATAATAACAACTAGTAATGATCATTTTGATAAATGACACATTTACATTTTGTCTTACAGGTGAGTTTTCTCGCCAGCTTGAGGAGAAAGATGCTCTTGTTTCCCAGCTGACCAGAGGCAAGCAGGCTTACACTCAGCAGATTGAGGAGTTGAAGAGACACATTGAGGAGGAAGTGAAGGTATAAAGCGTTTTTATCTCCTATTATTCTAATAGCCTACTGGGTACTCCATTTCATTTTAAGTAATTGTCAGTCATTATCATTGCAAACAATGAAAATCTGAAAACTTCACAAAATCATAAACAGAAAATAATGATAAACAATTGTAGAATAATGTATTATTTCAGTTACAAATAAGGGTTGGCAAGATGAGAAATTCAAAAATTGCTTTAAAAATAGTTTGAAAAGCATTTATCAGGTTTATCAATATGTAGATTTTGTGTGTGGGTGAGAGAGAGAGAGAGAGAGAGAGAGAGAGAGAGAGAGAGAGAGAGAGAGAGAGAGAGAGAGAGAGAGAGAGAGAGAGAGAGAGAGAGAGAGAGAGAGAGAGAGAGAGAGAGAGAGAGAGAGAGAGAGAGAGAGAGAGAGAGAGAGAGAGAGAGAGAGAGAGAGAGAGAGAGAGAGAGAGAGAGAGAGAGAGAGAGAGAGATATGAACTGGTCATTAGTTCAGAGGTTCTGGCTTAGATATGATATTAATATATTTTAAAGAGGCCAGGTCGTGATATTGTTCCCACTCAGCTGTTTCATGCCGCAGCATTAGCATTCATGCATGCTCTGACAAGCCACTTTGTTCTTGTAGATGGAATCTAATCTTTCTTTAGTTTAGCAGACATGTAAATAATTATATTTCACAGATGTTATGTTTGATTAATATTTCTCATTTAAATGATTTATTGGATTTTTAGGTATTTTAAAGACTGTACATGTTCAAAAGTAGTTTTTTTTATGATCGATTGACTCAATTGATATAAGCAGTTATATGATTTTACATGTGTAAGCACATAATATATTTATATGTAATTCTTCAAGTAAATATTCATTTTAGTGATTTCTTGTTCTCATGTTTTCTGAGGTTACACCAGAACTGACTAAGACCATAAAAAGTCAGATTAGGAGTAATTGTTAAGAGCTTCTAACCTTGTTGAGCAGTTGTGATCATCAGGGGGTATACTTCAATAATACATACATATTTCTGTGATACATCTGGTCAATAAAATATGTCTTCCATTTTTCATTAGGCCAAGAATGCTCTGGCCCATGGTGTTCAGTCAGCCCGCCATGACTGTGATCTGCTCAGAGAGCAGTTTGAGGAGGAGCAAGAGGCTAAAGCTGAGCTGCAGCGAGGAATGTCCAAGGCCAACAGTGAAGTGGCTCAGTGGAGAACCAAATATGAGACTGATGCTATCCAGCGCACTGAGGAGCTGGAGGAGTCCAAGTAAGTCAATTTAAATTAATCTTTAATTCAATTGCTTGCTTTTCCAGAAAACGTTCCACATATTTTACTATCAACATGCAACTAAGTGTAAACAAATTCTTCACTACAGGAAAAAGCTCGCCCAGCGTCTGCAGGATGCTGAGGAGTCCATTGAGGCTGTGAACTCAAAGTGTGCCTCTCTGGAGAAGACCAAGCAGAGGTTACAGGGTGAAGTAGAGGACCTCATGATTGATGTAGAGAGAGCTAATTCTCTGGCTGCCAACCTTGACAAGAAGCAGAGGAACTTTGATAAGGTAACAGGAAATCATAACCACACTGGTTTGAATGAAACACAAATGTGTCTTGGTAATTAATCATTGTTATTAATGTATATAATTCTAGGTCCTTGCAGAATGGAAACAGAAATATGAGGAGGGCCAGGCAGAGCTGGAAGGAGCCCAGAAGGAGGCTCGCTCTCTCAGCACTGAACTGTTCAAGATGAAGAACTCTTATGAGGAGGCTCTGGATCATCTGGAGACCATGAAGAGAGAGAACAAGAACCTGCAGCGTAAGACAATCCCACAATATTTAAAGTAATATTAATTCATCATTGTAGTGATTATACAGCTTCTTCCTTGACTTCTATAGATGTAAGTTAAAAAATGTGGTTGCTACATATAATGTAGATACCTAATTACACTGGATTTTGGCTTTTAATATGCTACAGAGGAGATCTCAGACCTGACTGAACAGATTGGTGAGACTGGAAAGAGCATCCATGAGCTGGAGAAAGCCAAGAAGACCGTGGAGACTGAGAAGACTGAAATTCAGTCAGCACTGGAGGAAGCAGAGGTAAAAATATAAATTACAAAACAAAAAGGTCACTTGTGTGATAAAATACAGAAGTGTTCATGATATTGCATGTATTCATTTTATACCTTTTCTTGATATTTTTCTGAGAAAAATAACCTTTAAGTGTATGTTCAACTTTTTCTTTAAGGGTACACTGGAGCATGAGGAAGCCAAGATTCTCCGTGTTCAGCTTGAGCTTAACCAGATTAAAGGTGAGGTAGACAGGAAGCTGGCAGAAAAGGATGAGGAGATGGAGCAGATCAAGAGGAACAGCCAGAGGGTGATTGACTCCATGCAGAGCACTCTTGATTCTGAGGTCAGGAGCAGGAATGATGCTCTGAGAGTCAAGAAGAAGATGGAGGGAGATCTGAATGAGATGGAGATTCAGCTGAGTCATGCTAATAGGCAGGCTGCTGAGTCCCAGAAACAACTGAGGAATGTCCAGGGACAGCTCAAGGTGAGTTTTGTCTGATCAATGAATAAACAAATGTTGAAGAGCAAAGAAGTTAAGTCTTTACACTTGCACGTGTTATCAGGATGCCCAACTCCACCTTGATGATGCTGTCAGAGGACAGGAAGACATGAAGGAGCAGGTTGCCATGGTGGAGCGCAGGAATGGCCTGATGGTGGCTGAGATTGAGGAGCTCAGAGCCGCTCTGGAGCAGACAGAGAGGGGACGCAAAGTGGCTGAGCAGGAGTTGGTTGATGCTAGTGAGCGTGTTGGACTGCTTCACTCTCAGGTTTATATTCAATAGTTAACAAGAACATGCATTAATACAGAATGAATATAGTATACATACCAGCTTTTGTATACATATCATAAAATTAAAGGTGATTTTTTTTAAATATTCAGAACACCAGCCTGCTGAACACCAAGAAGAAGCTGGAGGCCGACTTTGTACAGGTTCAGGGTGAAGTGGACGATGCAGTTCAGGAATCAAGAAATGCTGAGGAGAAAGCCAAAAAGGCTATCACTGATGTGAGTTTGTTTATGAGTCTTCTTTTTTATAAAATTCAACTTCACTTCACAAAACACTTGTTTATGCATGCTGTCCATCATTTCAGGCTGCCATGATGGCTGAGGAACTGAAGAAGGAGCAAGACACCAGTGCTCACCTGGAAAGGATGAAGAAGAACCTGGAGGTCACAGTCAAGGACCTGCAGCACCGTCTGGATGAGGCTGAGAACCTGGCCATGAAGGGTGGCAAGAAGCAGCTCCAGAAACTGGAGTCAAGGGTATGCTCTTAATATATTTGCTTTAGGATGTCAATCACACCTTCACGCTTTCTATGTGGAATTAATTAAACCTTTCTTACTACTTGAATTCTTTTACAAGGTTTTGATATACTATGCATCATCACATTACAGGTTCGTGAACTGGAAACTGAAGTTGATGCTGAGCAGAGACGTGGAGCTGATGCTGTTAAGGGAGTCCGCAAATATGAGAGGAGAGTGAAGGAGCTGACCTACCAGGTAAGTTTGGATTTAACTAAAAACTATCATGATTTCTTGGTTTTGAAATCATCTCCCTATATAGTGCAGTAACATTGCTTCTTTTATATAGACTGAGGAGGACAAGAAGAATGTGCACAGACTTCAGGATCTGGTGGATAAGCTGCAGCTCAAAGTCAAGGCTTACAAGAGACAGGCTGAGGAGGCTGTGAGTCAAATATTTTGTAGTTTTTTTTCCATACAGGAATCATATCAATACAGCAAGAAAGCATACCAATGTGATGTAAAAAATAAAAATACAACATACTTCAACTTCAAAACTTTTACAGGAGGAGCAGGCCAATACTCACTTATCCAGGTTCAGAAAGGTCCAGCATGAGATGGAGGAAGCTCAGGAGCGTGCTGACATCGCTGAGTCCCAGGTCAACAAGCTGAGAGCCAAGAGCCGTGATCATGGAAAGGTAACCATGTGATACTATTTAACATAATGATTATGTGGGCAACTTAGTTGAATTGGGTATTTTAGTGTGTTTAGCTAAATATTTTAGCTCAATTTTTTTTATTTACTTTTTATTGTAAGAATAGATGCTGAATCTTCTTTTCTTTTTTCTTTCTAGTCTGAAGCAGCTGAATAAGAGACATCCTTTTTGAGCCTTTGGACGAAGTTCATAAAATATGAACTTGCTGTTTAATTATCTTCTGGCAATGTATTCATTCAATAAACTTGTTTTCCTTCATAATTTAATAATATTTACTTTGTATTATTTACCGTCTAGTTTCCCTTTAAATCACACTTAAGCATAACACCGTAGCGAGGTGGAGCTGCATCAGTTAACTTGGCTATAATGTGTGTGGCAGTACACCTCTTATCTAGTGGGCTGGATGGGGATGGTATTTAAGCTCAAAATTAACATGTTCCTTTCCTAGGATTAATCATGATTCATCCCCACATGGCAATGTATAGTAAAATTAGGCTGTCTTCTATTTAGCATCTGTGGTATGTCAAACTCAGAACACATATTTATTCTTACTTTACACAGACTTTAACAAAAACAGGTTCAGCGTTTTATAGGTAAGGTGACTGGCCCTCTACTAGAGGACTCTGATGTTACCTCTAATATGTGTCTCCTCTAATCATACACATACAATCACCCACTGAAAATTACATGTATGTAGCAGTCAATCAGGCCGGGTCTAGTGATTACATGTCTTACACAGTTTATAAGACAGCAGGAGATTCACTGCCATTCTCATCCAGAGACCACTTCAGTGGATGGTGTAGGAATGGCAGGGTACATAGGTAGAGGGCTCGCAACATATCATCAGTCTGCTTCACTGAGCCTGACTAGTGGTCAATTCCTCTGATATTTTATAATCACATCTACCTAAGCATGGCAGTAGAGGGCCCAACTCAGCCCAATTATCATGAACATGAAACTGGGTGAAACCATGGCCTAAGTTTACAATGGTCAAAAACCACATAATAGACACCCTACACCTCAATCCTTGCGTCATCATGAATGAGTGCAAAATGCCCACGAGAAAGGAAGGTCCTTTTAACCACTGAACAAAGGAAAGGGCACCAAAGGCTGCTCACACAGACTCCAACTCCCCACCTGCTCTACAGCTCACATCTTAGCGTAAAATCCAGGAGAGCACCAAACTCACATCTGTCATTGACAAAGATACAAGAAATTGCATTGCAGCCGTAATGTTACCTTATCTGCTGCTCAGACTCATCAATGCTTTTCCATTGTTACAATGTTGGAGAAAACTCTGCCTCCATTAAACCCACTAAGTTTAAAGACTCTCCCTAACTGGGTGAGCCATGACCTCTCCCTGTGCTCAGCCAAACAGCTTTACAAAATTACAACTGGTGACTTTTAAATTGTTACTTCCATGACGCTTCAAATTGCTGTCAAATTACCAGGAGATGACGCCAAACAAACACCGGTTCAGCACCAGGCTTGGGGAGTAATGGAATGTGTAACAGGGGTACGTAATTAGGATAGGAAAAAAAGGAAACTGTATTGTGTTAAAGTTACAGAAAAAAAGACGTAATCAGATTACAGGTATTTAGTAAACATGGGGATTATTTAGCAGATTAGATTACAATTTTAAAACACATTTTACAATAAAAAACAATATACTACCATGCACGGTAAAAGTATCAAACTAAACAGAGCAGAAATGAGAGAGTAAATGAACTCGCTGATCCATGATCTGAGTACTGAGGCTGATACTGAGTGCTGGTGTGCAGGTACACACACTTCCGGCAGACTCAAGTTCAAAATTTGCTGGGTCATTGATACACACTGTGGCAGTCCCAAAGACTTTTACAAATAATATAAAAGAGAGCTTGAATTTATGAAAGCTTGTCGCGCACATAACTGCTCTCCACTGTCAAGCCTGGATCTACCATACGGACTATCTGGGAGAGAGGGTTGGCGCATTTTGTGGCAGTGGCAGGAACTCTCAGCACTTGCCAGTGAGCTGCCACGGCAACGGTCAGTACTGCCAATGAGCTGCCACGGCAAGTGATAGTATTTCAGCCGCTGCATGGTAGGGTGTGTGTATGTGTTTATAAACGAGCTGCCACAAAATGACTTTGTCAGCGGTCAATATATGTTAATGATTATATATGTATATAATATATATTAATGATATGTATCTGAATATATATTATACAAAGCTAGATTTTCATCATTCCAACTGTTTTCAACTACAAATGACTAACTTAGGTCAACAAACTGTCAACAAGTTGAAAACAAGCTGCCACTGTAGCCGCTACTGTACAGCTACTGTCCAGTGCCACTGTGTAGCAGCTCGTTATTGTAAAATAAATACATAAACAAACGCACGCACACACACACACACACACACACAAATGACTAAACTGGTGTAATTGACCTGCCGAGGCAAACGTCAATGAGCTGTGGCAGCTCCTGGCTGCTGTGGCTGTTGCAGTTGCCTATATGGGAGAGCACCCACAAAAGTGTGTTTTGCTCTGCCCATGACAATTTTAGAAAATGTATTTTTGTTCAGCCAGTTTAAATCACAATCACATAATACAATTTGTACAGTACACTGTTTTAAGAGGATATTGTGGTGATTGTGGGTCCTGGGGTTACGAAACCTGTAAAACACTATTTTTGAACTTTGACTTTCTTTTATTATTTTTCTTTATTTATTTTTTATTGTATTTTTCAGTTTATAGTTACTAAAATAAAAATTAACACAGAAACAGTAGAAAGAGCTTTTGATAGAGAAGGAGATTTTTGTATACATGGCGAGTATGGCATTTGGATAGAAATGTATGACTATGCTCAAAACTTGTATCATAATCCAACTGCCATGGTCATTACATCCAATCAGTGTTCCTCCCCCTTTCCTGTTGAACATGGTGCCTGACAAGGATGCCCAGTCTCAGCTTTATCACAGAAGAATTCACATGAATTAAACAACAAGACACATCATAAGATTTCCTTGTATGCAAACAATGTGTTATTATTCCTTGATAATGTACAAAATTCTCTGCCAGCAGCACTGAACATCATTCATAAATTAGACTAATTTGAGCAAGTCGAATTTGCTTCCACTAAATGAAGCTGTAAATAATCTTTATCTAGATTCCAAGAATTCCAGTGGTCTCACATTTGAGATATCTTGGTAAAGATATTCCTCTATTGAAAAAAATGTATCAAAAAATTACAAGGCACTAAAGAAGGCAATATTCAATGAATTACACAGATGGTCATCATTATTAATACCTTTTGCAACTCGCATTTCCGTCTAAATTTTGACCAATTATTACACACTCAATTTATATTTGGAAGCCCATTGCTAGAATAGGTAAATGGGACACAAAATGGCACCTACTGTAGATACACCTATCTTCAGAAATAACCATTTACTTTTAGGTGGTAAACCAGCCACCTTCCCCACTGGCAAAAACAAGGATTCCATACTCTGTCTGATATTTATAATAAAAATGTCCTCAGATCTTTTCAAGAGCTCAAACAAATATTTAATTTGGCCAGCAATTCATTTTTATTTTATTTACAGTTGCACAATTCCATTTGCACCTACTGTATGTTGTACCATGGAATCAATCTTTGTACACTCATTCCTTAATGAATGTATTATGTAAATGTTGTACAAATGTTAAAAGGTTTTGTTTCATGTTTATACAAAAAATGACAAGAAAACTTATTTGGACCCATCTCTGTTTGGAAGTTTAATTTGTAATCTTTTTGATTTAAAAGATTTTGATATAACTATAAATTGGCAGAGAGTATGGAACAATATTTCTTTGTCTTCTTGAAATCATAATCCTCAATTAATTAATTATAAACTAATCCAAAGATTGTATTTATCTCCAAGGATATCATTTTTGCTCTTTATGCCCCCAAAAAGTAATGGGCACATATTTGCATATGGTGTGGGAATGTCCTTGGGTCCAATCCTTTTGGGTCAATGTGGCTGTTATTCTTTCTGAAATAATTGAGACAAACATACCCTGTTTGCCACACATTTTATTGTTGAATGATGATACATCACTTAGTTTAATGCTTCATATGAAGAGAGTTATTTTTGCAGGCTTAACTGCTGCAAAGAAATTGTTGGTAAGGAGCTTAGTGGAAGCTATCATTTTATGAGGTATTATGAGTGCACATATAGATCATTTTAATATGATCTATATGTGCGAATTGACTGGAAATCCTATACCATGTACCATTGAAATTGGTCCTGCAGGCGGCACCGCTGGTTTTTTTTGCTTGGCCTTCATGGCAGCTGGCAGTGAATGAATACTCCGCTCGGGCCTGTTGGATTATTATTGGCACTTGCTTAACTATACTTAATTTGCACAATCTGGATCTTGTCTTGGTCAGTTCACAAGTTTATTTGTATTTGCCAGTTTGAAAGTTTAATGACAGAAGAATGGACACGTATCTCATTTTTGCATTCCTTGGAGAGCGCAGCGAGGTATGATGTTTGATTGTTTAGATTTATAACATGTAGAAATATTTGTGTATGATTTTAAGCATTGTGTAGTTTAATTAAGGTAACTTTCATTCATGTAATATTGATGTGGAAACATATGTGTGAAATGTTTGTTGTTGTATGTCCAGGGTTTCCCCCAGAAAACTTGCTAAGCCTAGTGGTAGGTTGGAAGGGCGGCCCACTGGCAGCAAAGCTTTTTTTTTTTTTTTGTGACAGGAGCCTGACACAGGCCAGCAACTGACTGATAGTGTCCTATAGGTAACAGATTCATGACGTGGTAGAATTCAGAGGGTGTGATTCCATATTGCCTTGCATTAAATGTTAAAAGTTGACTGGAAATTTGAAAAAATGACTGTAATAATAAATGTAATCAAGTGTTATTATAAGACATTTATTGACAATAATTAAGCACCAACTATAGTCGCTTAAAAGCGCCACTCTTGAAGTACTGTTCAACACCAATGTTTTAATACAAAAAATATAATTAAACAGAGGCTCACTGATATTAAGAGGTATGTATCATTTGGCCTCTCCTACTTTTTGTGGCACTTTGTATGTTAGATCACTACATGTCAGCCTTCTGGGTCTGTCAAAGAAGACTTCCAGGGCTTTCTGGTAGTCCATCTCAGCCACGGGGGTCCATTTATTTTGATCCTCAGGCAGGCAGCAAGGCTTTTCCCTTGCAGCCTGTTTCTTGATCTATTGAAAAATAACCACATATCTGACATTAGGAAAATTTATACCTACATAAACTGCTAGCAGAGAAGAAAACAAAATAATCACAGAGTATTTTCCTGTTCTTTGACTTTATTAAAAGACTTACCACCATAGCTTGTCAAACGCTGAATTTAATAGCGATGTTTTACTACTTAACCAATGTGAAATTAATGCACTTAATATTGTTAATATTTTCACGTAGTACAAAACAACCAAAATAAAACTTACCATACTTGGTCAGGTGTAGCCACCCGCTGAATTTCAGGTCCACCGACCAATTTTGATTAAATCCGGCACAGAGAAGGCTGCTCTGCCACTGCAGCGGACGACGAGCTCAGCCAACGTTAGCCGCCAGGCTTATAATACACTGGAGGAAACCCTGATGTCTTCAATACAGTTTTTACAGTGCAGTAATGAAAGTTGCTGCTTGACATCAACCTGCTATTTGGTGACTATTTGGTAACAGAAAATAGTGACAAACTAATCTAAAAACAGTCACAATGTTCACAGTCTGACTGTTAAGTCACTTTAAGATTTAATATATTTTCATATTTTCAAATATGTTGATCCCCCTCCCCAACCCCTTGGCAAATCAGACCACTCCTCCTTTTGTCAGGAGACAGCCTACTATCACCAGAACAGTTCAGCAGTGGTCTGTGGAAGCAGAGGAGGCCCTGATGGAGTGTTACAGGATAACAGACAGGGAGATGTTTCAGGAGAACTACGGTGACAACATTGTCAGATTAGACAGTCAAAGTACTGTTCAGTGCCAAAATATAGAATTTATAATGTATATCTACTGCCCCATTCTCAAAACTACTAAATTAGTGCCTCAGATAAATTAACACTATTTTACACACACTGACTATGTCGGCAAACATGAAATTCACTACAAACTCTCATTAGTTGAAAGTGTCTAAAGCACCATTTATCACAGTAAAACAAAGCCAAAACGTACATAAATTGCAGTTTAATTGCTCTTCAAACACTTACTGTACAAACAATACATGATACAATCATTGGCTATACACATTATTGTATCTGGCATGCAGTAAAGCAGGACATGTAGTTGAGGTTGACATAGAAGTCCGACATTACTGATGAAATCAGACAGTCACGCAGGCTTATAACCTTATGCATCACCTTATGTAGGCTACTACCTTAAATGTACTCCAGTGCCTGATGGCATCAGTTTGCTTAGCAACACATATGGCCATACTTCCAAATGCCTTTCTATTTGTGATCATGCTGTAAAACCTTACCCTCAAAGCATCCCATCTCCCTCACGGTACATCCAATGCCCATATTAAGTTTGCTTACTTTACACAGAACTTAACAATACTTAATTTCAATAAAACATAAATATACTAAGTAATTAAAATGAACAAAATGCAAAGAATAATGTTGTATTTTGGTAATTTGTATAATCAACTATACTGGAATCAAATATTTCACATAGCAAAGTGACATTGAGATTATAAGATTAAGATCATTTGAGTTTGAAAAAAGTCTTAATAGTTACATAAATCCTAATGTTGAAAAGCACTAAACACATTTAAACACACACAGAATGTCTTCCATGTTTGTAACTTAATAGGCCGATTTTAATGCACTAATGCTTGAGTTTTGGTAAAAATAAAACAATTTACTCTTGTGCACTACTAGCTAATAGAAGTTCAAGAAGCTGGCACTATTTCAACTTCACCCTTCACACCTCAAGTCCCCACAACATTTTCATTTCACTTACCACGCCTCTACCATATTACTCTATATATATATATATGTACTCTATGACTCTATAACTGTCTATAAATGTTGGGTGAATCAGGTACTACGTTTTTTTTTTCCTTTAGTTTTTTATTAGAAATAAAACTACCCTACACAGATTTAAAATATGTTTTTTTCCCAAATGACATTCCCCAAAATAGACTGCTAGATATACACCAGATTTTACAGTATGATGCCAAGTCATTTGGTTTTGTTAATTTATGTCATTTGACTTTTCTTTGAATAACTTTCTTGACAGCTTAGCTTATGGTGCTGTATTCTGGGACAGTTTGATTTATACTGGGTTGTTTTTAAGAATGTTTTCCATACTCCTGCCCATTGAATTTCTATGGCTGATGTTTTTGGCAAATGTCTTCATGGTAGCTTAGTTGTGCAACTATACTAATTTGTTTGATCCCTTTTCAGTTGCTGAGGGCCAGTGGAAAGGTATTAAATTATAAAATATGAAACCAAAGCGCAAAGCAGAGAACTAAGGAAAACACATCTACACTATAGCTCGACAGGAAGTATAATGATCAGGTGATGTATGTATATATACATAGATTAATTATTTTAGCATTTTAGAGAAAGATGCAAGCTGGACCAACCCTATCATGTAATGCTTATCAATAACTAAGATAAATGCCAGGTTAAGAAACAATAGCCATTGGCATGATCATCAATCATAGCAAAACATCAATGATGTTGGTGAAAAACTTACTTCAGATTTTAAATTATCAGACTTGGCAGTCTTCTTAATGTCTATTCTTAGGAGACATATAGCACCTGTTCTGCATTCATGGAAAGTCCATCCTTCTGAGTTTTATTCAAGACATCTGCGATGTTTGTCCTGCTGCAACTGTACACCAGTGACATTTCAGTGCTTCTCCAAATTCAAAAATAATACTTGGCTGTGATATCAAAATGAACAGGACACAAGTGCCATCTTAATCTGTCTACTTTAAAGATTCAGTTTTATTACAGGAATATGAGATGTGCTAAAGTTCTGTAACTGTAGACAACAAATATTTTGGCTTATTTACAAAGTCAAGCTCCATACATGTAGCTGACATTGTCCTTTTAAAAATATTAATGTGATGTGATCTTAACTAATAAAGTGCTTATATTTCCAAATAAACAAGTTGACATTTATACGACTGTTAAGATTAATACAGTGATGGATTATGGATGAATTATTTTTTGAGTATTATTTTGGTATTACTGACACATAGGTTTTTGTGAGCACATTTAAGTTTTGGTAAAGTTTTGATAAATTAATGTTGTCAAGCATTATGAAGCACAGGAAATAATTTCCCCTGATACTTAGTGTATAGTTTATATTAAAGGTTAAAATAATAAACCAACCCCCAACATTTTCTGTTGTATGTTAACTACATGATTCAACTTCCATGCCCTTTAAATCAAGAACTATATTTGTTGGAAAAATACATCCCATGCCTACACTTGGAGGCAGTGGTGGACCAACATTTATAATAGCAACTTTATGAGTCACTGATGATGATTAATCTAGAGGAGAAATGTATATGATCCTCCTTCTTTCACTCTAAATACTTTTATATTTATGATTACTGAAGTAGAACTAGTTGGTTGTCTTACTGAAGTATATGTGCATATATATCTATATATAATTTATCTTTTGTTTTGTTTTTTAAGATAATGTGTTCACAGTCAACATTTCTGCTGAAAGCAAGCATGTTGAAAGTAAATTAAAATGTTTTTAGTAGTGAGGAAGGTATTTGCCTTCAGTATAATGTACATTGAATTTATTAGTAATGTAATCCATTCGACTGTAAATATTCCACTTTACTTTTATTCAATATTTTACACCCACATTGTGTATGTCATATTCACATTTGTGATCAATTTGTAATACATTATATAGTAAAATAATATTTACAAATAAAATTGTTTATCAGCTGCATATGTCACTGCCACAAAATAAGCAACAGGATGAGGCCATGACCAAATTGAGTCAAAGACTGCAGCTGACAAAGCACTCCCACCCTCTATAAAAGCAGCAGCCCTGGACTTCTACATGAACTGGTAGGCACCCAACACAGGTTAGTGTATTGACTATGATCTCAGTTTTAACTCCTTTTGATAAGTCGGTAAGGTAATTACAAATGTATTTTGTCCATATTTCTTTGTCTGATTTATCTTTGTTTCAGGTGGAATTTCATGGCATATCAACATTATTTCAAAACAATTTCTTGAAATACTCTTTAGTATAATAATTATAATTAGTTATGTCCAGTACATACCCTGTCTCAACACATACTGTATAGTAAGTGATCATTAAGAGCAGTACTATTTATCTGGTTGTGATGATTGAACTGAGTACAGCTGGCACTTATTAGTTAAGTGAATAAGTTTTACGACCTTCACACTTGACAGCTCTCAAACTGACATTCTGCAAGTAAGATTTAAAATGAGAAAAACAAACTGAAAAAATTATTGTACTCATGTTTCACCATCTTTTTTATAGCATCTTGACACTCCACCAAATACTGTACCAGTCATCTTTTTTTGGAGCCAGTTGAGGTAAAACATATCAAATCTCCAACATCAGATGGATACAAGATTTACATTTCTACATTATGCTGATATTTTTGTGATCTTTTCAGTCTCCACTAAAGTGCCACCATGAGCACAGACGCAGAGATGGAGTGCTATGGCCCGGCAGCCATCTACCTCCGGAAGCCAGAGAGGGAAAGGATTGAGGCTCAAGCCGCTCCCTTTGATGCCAAATCTTCCTTCTTTGTGGTGGATAAGGAAGAAATGTATCTCAAGGGTAAACTTGTGAAGAGAGATGGTGGCAAAGCCACAGTTAAGACTGACTGTGGAAAGGTAGGTATATTTCCAAAGAATACCCTTTCTATGTTGGGGTTTCTCATTTTTTCCAATTTACATTTGTTTAAAATGTAGTGAAAATGAATTAGTGGCTATGGGTTCATACTAACACAGTGGTTAACAAGGACATCTTTCTGATGAACTCTAAATTTGAAAAAGAAATCTTAGGAAAACACTTTTACTGTTTCTCTTTTTCTAGGAACTCACTGTAAAAGAAGATGAAATCTTCCCCAGGAACCCTCCAAAGTTTGATAAAATTGAGGACATGGTCATGATGACCCACCTCAACGAGCCTACTGTGTTGTATAACCTCAAAGAGCGTTTTGCATCCTGGATGATCTACGTGAGTTTCCGCTTAATTAATGCAATGAGTATTTATATCTGAGAATCTAAATGTTAACACTATGTTTATTTTCTATTTGTGCTATTACAGACCTATTCTGGGCTGTTTTGCGTTGTTGTGAATCCCTACAAGTGGCTTCCTGTGTATGATGCTATAGTTGTGTCAGGATACAGAGGCAAGAAGAGGATTGAGGCACCACCTCACATCTTCTCCATCTCTGATAACGCCTATCAGTTCATGCACACAGGTAAAATTAAAGTTAGCAGTGTTAAATCATGTAGAATAAAGTTTACACATAAGCTTATTGAGTATTGAATTACAAAAAAGAAATTGATGTGAAATGTCTATGTTTGTATTTCAGATCGTGAGAACCAGTCTATCCTGATCACGTAAGTATAACAGAAACTGTAATACTAAATCATATAATGATAATAAAGCAGAATCTTGACATGTGTCTCTTATACCCCAGTGGAGAATCCGGTGCAGGAAAGACTGTCAACACCAAACGTGTCATCCAGTACTTTGCAACAATTGCAGCTATTGGAGCCAAGAAGGCTGAGCCAACTCCTGGAAAGATGCAGGTAAATTGGTTGTTTAATATAAAGTTGTTTGTCAGAGGAAAGTTAATGTGAATGTTTAGCCCATGTAACTCAAATCCTCTCTTGCAGGGCTCCCTTGAGGACCAAATTGTTGCAGCCAACCCTCTGCTGGAGTCCTATGGTAATGCCAAGACTGTGAGGAATGACAACTCCTCTCGTTTTGTAAGTAATCCAGGGAACATCTCAAGACATTTTGTTGCTAAATTACAAAAACTGACGTTATCAATGATCTGGCTGTCTAGGGTAAATTCATCAGAATCCACTTTGGCTCTACTGGAAAGCTGGCTTCAGCTGATATTGAAACTTGTAAGTTTCAACCATGATGTGAATCAAGATTAATCTGGAGTGTCATATATCTTTGATACAATAACAGTTTTTAATTGTAATAGAGTGATTACACAGTCTCTGGTTGAATTTGTTTTTCGTAGATCTGCTGGAGAAGTCCCGTGTAACCTTCCAGCTGTCTGCTGAGAGGAGCTACCACATCTTCTATCAACTGATGACTGGCCACCAACCTGCGCTCCTGGGTATGTTACTTTGTGAATTTGACACTGAAACTTAAATAATGCCAGAGACAAGACCAAGCAATGATGTGTATTTTACTGTGCTCCTATAGAGGCTCTTCTGATCACCACAAACCCCTATGACTACCCAATGGTCAGTCAGGGTGAAATCACTGTGAAGAGCATTGATGATGTGGAGGAGTTCATTGCAACAGATGTAAGAAAACATTTTAGTTAAGTATATCTTGCATGCTTAATGCAACTGGGAAGTTTGTTGAAATACCAATAACTCTTCTTCATGTTCAATGTAGACTGCTATTGACATTTTGGGCTTCACTGCTGAGGAGAAGCAGGGCATCTACAAGCTGACTGGTGCTGTGATGCATCATGGCAACATGAAATTCAAGCAGAAGCAGCGCGAGGAGCAAGCTGAACCTGATGGCACTGAGGGTAACTCGGATAATGATATCTTATAGAAAATCCATCATTGATTGATATGTAACATATATTTGTAAACATATCCCAGTTCACAGATGGCTAACAGTTTGTTTTTCCATCAGTGGCTGATAAAATTGCCTACCTCCTGGGCCTGAACTCAGCTGATATGTTGAAAGCTCTGTGCTACCCCAGAGTCAAGGTCGGAAATGAGATGGTAACCAAAGGTCAGACTGTGCCACAGGTAAGTTAAAGAAAGTTTAATATTTGAACAAATAAAATGGCAATATTTCCATTTTAACCAGAAAATATGATTGTGATCATTCTAAAATCTTTATTTCTAGGTCAACAATGCTGTCAGTGCTCTGTGCAAGTCTATCTATGAGAAAATGTTCTTGTGGATGGTCATCCGTATCAATGAGATGCTGGACACAAAGCAGCCAAGACAGTACTTCATTGGAGTATTGGATATCGCTGGATTTGAGATCTTTGATGTGAGTGACTTGAAGAATATTTGAGTTGCATCACATCAACATTGTTTTTCTATGACTGATTATATCACCATTATTACAGTTCAACAGCCTGGAGCAACTCTGCATCAACTTCACCAATGAGAAACTGCAACAGTTCTTCAACCACCACATGTTTGTCCTGGAGCAAGAGGAGTACAAGAAAGAAGGCATTATCTGGGAGTTCATTGACTTTGGTATGGACTTGGCTGCCTGCATTGAGCTTATTGAGAAGGTCAGTAGTCAATCAAGTCAAAGTGATTTTTCGAATCATACAAATGTTCATTCCCACTATTAAACCTTTGATGTGAAATTTCATTTTTTTCCCCTCAGCCAATGGGCATCTTCTCCATCCTTGAAGAGGAGTGCATGTTCCCCAAGGCCTCTGACACTTCTTTCAAGAACAAGCTGCATGATCAGCATCTTGGCAAGACCAAGGCCTTTGAGAAGCCAAAGCCTAAAAAGGGCGCGCCTGAGGCTCACTTCTCCCTGGTTCACTATGCTGGTACAGTGGACTACAATATCAATGGCTGGTTGGATAAGAACAAGGACCCCCTGAATGACTCCGTTATCCAGCTCTACCAGAAGGCCTCCAACAAACTTCTGGCCTTCCTGTATGCAACACATGGTGGGGGTGAAGGTAAGCAATAAGCCTGAGCAGAATGATCAGAAACTCTGAGCAACAGAGCAGTGGTGTCAAGTGAACAACATGGTTCAGACTGCTCTCTTGACATTGGCTAGTAGCAGCTTAATCAGTAGCAATTAATGATGTTATATAACATGCAGTGAGTTGTGATGTGGTGTAGTGATGGGTAAGAAACTATGTCTTAGGAGGTTCAGGCCTCATGTAAAGCTGATGACCATTTTATGGTAATATATTGATGCATGCGACTTAATATAATATACCCTTTGCACAGAGAGGTTATTTATTGAATGCTATTAATTCAATTTAATGTTTGTGAAAACAGAGGCTGCTGCTGGTGGTGGTGGTGGCAAAAAGGGTGGAAAGAAGAAGGGTGGTTCCTTCCAAACTGTGTCTGCTCTTTTCAGGGTATGTATTGTTTCATACTTTAAATTATTAACAACATAATCTTGAAATACCGTTGACCATTTTTCTTATGTTGCTGATCCACAGGAGAACTTGGGTAAGCTGATGACCAATTTGAGGAGCACTCACCCTCATTTTGTCCGTTGCCTCATTCCTAATGAATCAAAGACCCCAGGTAAGAAGCACATGGCCTAATGTTGCACACTAAATGTGATACATTGATAAAAACAAACATTTTGAATATGATTTTGGAACTTTCAGGTCTTATGGAGAACTTCTTGGTTATCCATCAGCTGAGGTGTAACGGTGTGCTGGAAGGCATCAGAATCTGCAGAAAGGGCTTCCCCAGCAGAATCCTCTATGGTGACTTCAAGCAGAGGTAATATAATTTAATATAAGCAAATCAAGTTGATTTCAGTTGAATTAAAAACATCCCGCCAATATATGGGGTAAGTAACAACACGATATTCTCTTGTAGATACAAAGTATTGAATGCCAGCGTCATCCCTGAGGGACAGTTCATTGACAACAAGAAAGCTGCTGAGAAGCTGCTAGGCTCCATTGATGTGGATCACACTCAGTACAAGTTTGGACACACAAAGGTTAATTTCTATGAACAATGTCAAGATATGGTATGTACATACATCCTTTTGTATCAGTGAATGCTGATTACTGAGTCCCTTCAAACAACCACACAGGTGTTCTTCAAAGCTGGTCTGCTGGGTGGTCTGGAGGAGATGAGAGATGAAAAACTGGCTAGTCTGGTGACCATGACTCAAGCTCTCTGCAGAGGATACCTCATGAGGACAGAGTTTGTAAAGATGATGGAGAGGAGGTAGGATTATCATACAGTACACTGAACTGTTCTATTAACAGCAGCTGTTTTTTTATTTTTAATGAAATAACATTACAGAAAAGTTACACTTTATTCATATTAATTTTCCAGGGAAGCTATCTTCTCCATTCAGTACAATATCCGTTCATTCATGAATGTGAAAAACTGGCCATGGATGAATCTGTACTTCAAGATCAAGCCTCTTCTGAAGAGTGCTGAGACTGAGAAGGAGCTGGCTGCGATGAAGGAAAACTATGGGAAGATGCAGACAGACCTGGCCACTGCTCTGGCCAAGAAGAAGGAGCTGGAGGAGAAGATGGTTTCCCTGCTGCAGGAAAAGAATGACCTGCAACTGCAAGTGGCATCTGTGAGTAAAATGCACACTCAGACAATTTTACATGTTTAGAAATATTTATCATCCAAACTAATACCACATGTATGTTCAAATCTTAGGAATGTGAGAATCTCTCAGATGCTGAAGAAAGGTGTGAAGGTCTGATTAAGAGCAAGATCCAACTTGAGGCCAAACTCAAAGAGACAACTGAGAGACTGGAAGATGAAGAGGAAATCAATGCTGAGCTGACTGGCAAGAAGAGGAAGCTGGAGGATGAATGCTCTGAGCTGAAGAAAGATATTGATGACTTGGAGCTCACCTTGGCTAAAGTGGAGAAGGAGAAACATGCCACAGAAAACAAGGTTGGAATCATTTTAATCCTGTATTTATAAAAAAGGCAATGTATTTGATGTTAGCTTTCAAACATATGGTTATAAAGTGATGGAAGTAATGGATATTCCCTGATACTTTCAGGTGAAAAACCTGACAGAGGAGATGGCATCTCAAGATGAGTCTCTTGCCAAGTTGACCAAGGAGAAGAAAGCCCTCCAAGAGGCTCACCAACAAACACTGGATGATCTCCAGGCAGAGGAGGACAAAGTCAACACTCTGACCAAGGCCAAGACTAAACTGGAACAACAAGTGGATGATGTGAGAAAAAATTGCTTTTGATAATGTGTTTGTATTTGTGTTTTCGTTAACTTGTGTGTGAGAATCGACATTCCATGATAAAAATTCAAAACATTATTATTAACGTTATAATATCTCAAAAGCTTGAGGGATCACTGGAGCAAGAGAAGAAGCTCCGTATGGACCTTGAGAGAGCCAAGAGGAAGCTTGAGGGAGATTTGAAACTGTCCCAGGAATCCATAATGGATCTGGAGAATGACAAGCAGCAATCTGAGGAGAAAATCAAGAAGTACGTTTTCTGTTTTCATCTTTATTCATTACATTGCCTCATTGCCATAATGCAACACGAAAGCAATACGTTTTGTTTCCTATTACAGGAAGGAGTTTGAGACCAGCCAGCTGCTCAGCAAGATTGAGGATGAACAGTCTCTTGGTGCTCAGCTTCAGAAGAAGATCAAAGAGCTCCAGGTTAGTATTTCATATGAATATTATACTCAGTGACTGAAAAACCACTGCTCACAGTATGTTCAGTTCACAAGCCTTCTTTATATTACAATCATCAAACCTAGGCACGCGTTGAGGAGCTGGAAGAAGAAATTGAGGCTGAACGTGCTGCTCGGGCTAAGGTGGAGAAGCAGAGGGCTGACCTCTCCAGGGAACTTGAGGAGATCAGTGAGAGGCTTGAGGAAGCTGGTGGAGCAACAGCCGCTCAGATTGAGATGAACAAGAAGCGTGAGGCTGAGTTCCAGAAGCTGCGCCGTGACCTTGAAGAGTCAACCCTCCAGCATGAAGCTACCGCAGCAGCTCTCCGCAAGAAGCAGGCAGACAGTGTTGCAGAACTGGGAGAGCAGATTGACAACCTCCAGCGTGTCAAGCAGAAGCTGGAGAAGGAGAAGAGCGAGTACAAGATGGAGATTGATGATCTTTCCAGCAACATGGAGGCTGTAGCTAAAACAAAGGTATGCACTGATTTTCCCCAAAACGCAACTTAGATGTGATTTGTTCATGTAAATATTTCTAAATACATTGTGTTTTGTTTTTTATAGGGCAACTTGGAAAAGATGTCCAGAACTCTTGAGGACCAGCTGAGTGAGCTTAAAGCCAAAAATGATGAGAATGTGCGCCAGCTGAATGACATAAATGCACAGAGGGCAAGACTTCAGACAGAGAACGGTGAGTCATGATTAAAACAAGTAATAAAAACTAGTAATGATCATTTTTGATAAATGACACATTTACATTTTGTCTTTCAGGTGAGTTTTCTCGCCAGCTTGAGGAGAAAGATGCTCTTATTTCCCAGCTGACCAGAGGCAAGCAGGCTTACACTCAGCAGATTGAGGAGTTGAAGAGACACATTGAGGAGGAAGTGAAGGTATAAAGCGTTTTTATCTCTTATTATTCTAATAGCCTACTGGTGGAACTGGGTACTCATTTCATTTTAAATTTTTTTCAAACAATGAAAATCTGACACAAAATCATGAACAGAAAATAATGATAATGAATAAACAATTGTAGAATAATTTATTATTTCTATTTCAATGACAAATAAGGGTTGGCAAGATGAGAAATTCAAAAATGCCTTTAAAAATAGTTTGAAAAGCATTTATCAGGTTTATCAATATGTAGATTTTTTGAGAGACAGAGACAGAGACAGAGAGAGAGAGAGAGAGAGAGAGAGAGAGAGACTGGTTCCAGTCCTCTGTCATGAGTTCAGAGGTTCTGGCTTAGAGATGATATCATTATATTATAAAAAGGCCAGATCTTGATATTGTTCCCACCCAACTATTTCATGCCGCAGCATTAGTATTCATGCATGCTCTGACAAGCCACTTTTTTCTTGTGGATGGAATCTAATCTTTCTTTAGTTTGATTATTTTAGTAATGAAACAGCAGACATGTAAATAATTATATTTCACAGATGTTATGTTTGAGTAATATTTCTCTATGATTTATTGGATTTTTAGGTATTTTAAAGACTGTACATGTTCAAAAGTAGTTTTTTTATTTGTGGATGATCGATCGACTCAAATTATGTAAGCAGTTTTTGACATTTCATTTTAAAATCGAATTTGACACCTGTGTAAGCACATCATATATTTATATATATCTATATTTATATTTTATATTTATTTTAGTGAATTCTTGTTCTCATGTTTTAGGTTACACCAGAACTGACTAAACCTGACCAAGACCATAAAAAGTCAGATTAGGAGTAATTGTTAAGAGCTTCTAACCTTGTTGAGCAGTTTTGATCATCAGGGGGTATACTTCAATAATACATACATATTTATGTGATCTGGTCAATAAAATATGTCATCCATTGTCATAAGGCCAAGAATGCCCTGGCCCATGGTGTTCAATCAGCCCGCCATGACTGTGATCTGCTCAGAGAGCAGTTTGAGGAGGAGCAAGAGGCTAAAGCTGAGCTGCAGCGAGGAATGTCCAAGGCCAACAGTGAAGTGGCTCAGTGGAGAACCAAATATGAGACTGATGCTATCCAGCGTACTGAGGAGCTGGAAGAGTCCAAGTAAGTCATTTTAAATTAGTCTTTAATTCAATTGCTTGCTTTTCCAGAAAACGTTCCACATATTTTACTATCAACATGCTGTTAAGTGTAAACAAATTCTTCACGACAGGAAAAAGCTTGCCCAGCGTCTGCAGGATGCTGAGGAGTCCATTGAGGCTGTGAACTCAAAGTGTGCCTCTCTGGAGAAGACCAAGCAGAGGTTACAGGGTGAGGTAGAGGACCTCATGATTGATGTAGAGAGAGCTAATTCTCTGGCTGCCAACCTTGACAAGAAGCAGAGGAACTTTGATAAGGTAACAGGAAATCATAACCACACTGGTTTGAATGAAACACAAATGTGTCTTGGTAATTAATCATTGTTATTAATCTATATAATTCTAGGTCCTTGCAGAATGGAAACAGAAATATGAGGAAGGCCAGGCAGAGCTGGAAGGAGCCCAGAAGGAGGCTCGCTCTCTCAGCACTGAACTGTTCAAGATGAAGAACTCTTATGAGGAGGCTCTGGATCATCTGGAGACCATGAAGAGAGAGAACAAGAACCTGCAGCGTAAGTCAATCCCACAATATTTAATGTAATATTAATTTATCATTGTAGTGATTATACAGCTTCTTCCTTGACTTCCGTAGCTGTAGGTTATGAAATGTTGTGGTGGAAAAATGTGGTTGCTACATATAATGTAGATACCTAATTGCCTTGGAATTTGGCTTTTAATATGCTACAGAGGAGATCTCAGACCTGACTGAACAGATTGGTGAGACTGGAAAGAGCATCCATGAGCTGGAGAAAGCCAAGAAGACCGTGGAGACTGAGAAGAGTGAAATTCAGTCAGCACTGGAGGAAGCAGAGGTAAAAATATAAATTAAAAAACAAAAAGACCACTTGTGTGATAAAATACAGAAGTGTTTATGATATTGCATGTATTCATTTTAACCCTTTTCTTGATATTTTTCTGAGAAAAATACATTTTAGATGTATGTCCAACTTTTTCTTTAAGGGTACACTGGAGCATGAGGAAGCCAAGATTCTCCGTGTTCAGCTTGAGCTTAACCAGATCAAAGGTGAAGTAGACAGGAAGCTGGCAGAAAAGGATGAGGAGATGGAGCAAATCAAGAGGAACAGCCAGAGGGTGATTGACTCCATGCAGAGCACTCTTGATTCTGAGGTCAGGAGCAGGAATGATGCTCTGAGAGTCAAGAAGAAGATGGAGGGAGATCTGAATGAGATGGAGATTCAGCTGAGTCATGCTAATAGGCAGGCTGCTGAGTCCCAGAAACAACTGAGGAATGTCCAGGGACAGCTCAAGGTGAGTTTTGTCTGATCAATGAATAAACAAATGTTGAAGAGCAAAGAAGTTAATTCTTTACACTTGCACGTGTTATCAGGATGCCCAACTCCACCTTGATGATGCTGTCAGAGGACAGGAAGACATGAAGGAGCAGGTTGTCATGGTGGAGCGCAGGAATGGCCTGATGGTGGCTGAGATTGAGGAGCTCAGAGCCGCTCTGGAGCAGACAGAGAGGGGACGCAAAGTGGCTGAGCAGGAGTTGGTTGATGCTAGTGAGCGTGTTGGACTGCTTCACTCTCAGGTTTATATTCAACAGTTAACAAGAAAATGTCTTAATACAGAATGAATATAGTATACATACCAGCTTTTGTATACATATCATAAAATTAAAGGTGATTTTTTTAAAATATTCAGAACACCAGCCTGCTGAACACCAAGAAGAAGCTGGAGGCCGACTTTGTACAGGTTCAGGGTGAAGTGGACGATGCAGTTCAGGAATCAAGAAATGCTGAGGAGAAAGCCAAAAAGGCTATCACTGATGTGAGTTTGTTTATGAGTCTTCTTTTTATAAAATTCAACTTCACTTCACAAAACACTTGTTTATGCATGCTGTCCATCATTTCAGGCTGCCATGATGGCTGAGGAGCTGAAGAAGGAGCAAGACACCAGTGCTCACCTGGAAAGGATGAAGAAGAACCTGGAGGTCACAGTCAAGGACCTGCAGCACCGTCTGGATGAGGCTGAGAACCTGGCCATGAAGGGTGGCAAGAAGCAGCTCCAGAAACTGGAGTCAAGGGTATGCTCTTAATATATCTGCTTCAGGATGTCAATCGCAATTTCACGCTTTCAGTATGTGGAATTAATTCACTTATCTCACCTCAAAAATTCCTTCACAAGGTTTTGATATACTATGCATCATCACATTACAGGTCCGTGAACTGGAAACTGAGGTTGAAGCTGAGCAGAGACGTGGAGCTGATGCTGTTAAGGGAGTCCGCAAATATGAGAGGAGAGTAAAGGAGCTGACCTACCAGGTAAGTTCGGATTTAACTAAAAACTATCATGATTTCTTGGTTTTGAAATCTTCTCTCTATATAGTGCAGTAACATTTCTTCTTTTATATAGACTGAGGAGGACAAGAAGAATGTGCACAGACTTCAGGATCTGGTGGATAAGCTGCAGCTCAAAGTCAAGGCTTACAAGAGACAGGCTGAGGAGGCTGTGAGTCAAATGTTTTGTAGTTTTTTTCATACAGGAATCAATCATTACAGCAAGAAAGCATACCAATGTGATGTAAAAAATAAAAATACAACATACTTCAACTTCAAACCTTTTACAGGAGGAGCAGGCCAATACTCACTTATCCAGGTTCAGGAAGGTCCAGCATGAGATGGAGGAAGCTCAGGAGCGTGCTGACATCGCTGAGTCCCAGGTCAACAAGCTGAGAGCCAAGAGCCGTGATCATGGAAAGGTAACCATGTGATAATATTTAACATAATGATTATGTGGGCAACTTAGTTGAATTGGGTATTTTAGTGTGTTTAGCTAAATATTTTAGCTCAATTTTTTAATTTACTTTTTATTGTAAGAATAGATGCTGAATCATCTTTTCTTTTTTCTTTCTAGTCTGAAGCTTCTGAATAAGAGACATCCTTTTTGAGCCTTTGGACGAAGTTCATAAAATATGAACTTGCTGTTTAATTATCTTCTGGCAATGTATTCATTCAATAAACTTGTTTTCCTTCATAATTTAATAATATTTACTTTGTATTATTTACCGTCTAGTTTCCCTTTAAATCACACTTAAGCATAACACCGTAGCGAGGTGGAGCTGCATCAGTTAACTTGGCTATAATGTGTGTGGCAGTACACCTCTTATCTAGTGGGCTGGATGGGGATGCTATTTAAGCTCAAAATTAATATGTTCCTTTCCTAGGATTAATCATGATTCATCCCCACATGGCAATGTATAGTAAAATTAGGCTGTCTTCTATTTAGCATCTGTGGTATGTCAAACTCAGAACACATATTTATTCTTACTTTACACAGACTGATGTTACCTCTAATATGTGTCTCCTCTAATCATACACATACAATCACCCACTGAAGGGTTAGGGTAATTACATGTATGTAGCAGTCAATCAGGCCGGGTCTAGTGATTACATGTCTTACACAGTTTATAAGACAGCAGGAGATTCACTGCCATTCTCATCCAGAGACCACTTCAGTGGATGGTGTAGGAATGGCAGGGTACATAGGTAGAGGGCTCGCAATATTTCATCAGACTGCCTCACTGAGCCTGACCAGTGGTCACTTCCTCTGATATTTTATAATCACATCTACCTAAGCATGGCAGTAGAGGGCCCAACTCAGCCCAATTATCATGAACATGAAACTGGGTGAAACCATGGCCTAAGTTTACAATGGTCAAAAACTACATAATAGACACCCTACACCTCAATCCTTGCGTCATCATAAATGAGTGCAAAATGCCCATGAGAAAGGAAGGTCCTTTTAACCACTGAACAAAAGAAAGGGCACCAAAGGCTGCTCACACAGACTCCAACTCCCCACCTGCTCTACAGCTCACATCTTAGCGTAAAATCCAGGAGAGCTCACAAAACTCACATCTGTCATTGACAAAGATACAAGAAATTTCAGCATTGCAGCCGTAATGTTACCTTATCTGCTGCACAGACTCATCAATGCTTTTCCATTGTTACAATGTTGGAGAAAACTCTGCCTCCATTAAACCCACTAAGTTTAAAGACTCTCCCTAACTGGGTGAGCCATGACCTCTCCCTGTGCTCAGCCAAACAGCTTTACAAAATTACAACTGGTGACTTTTAAATTGTTACTTCCATGACGCTTCAAATTGCTGTCAAATTACCAGGAGATGACGCCAAACAAACACCGGTTCAGCACCAGGCTTGGGGAGTAATGGAATACATGTAACAGGGGTACGTAATTAGGATAGGAAAAAAAGGAAACTGTATTGTGTTACAGAAAAAAAGACGTAATCAGATTACAGGTATTTAGTAAACACAGGGATTATTTAGCAGATTAGATTACAATTTTAAAACACATTTTACAACAACATTTCCTGTTGAACGTGGTGCCTAGAATCAAGAATTCACATGAAGTAAAACCAATAGCGGTGAACAAGACACATCATAAGATTTCCTTGTATGCAAACGATGTGTTATTATTCCATGATAATGTACAAAATTCTCTGCCAGCAGCACTGAACATCATTCATAAATTAGACTAATTTGAGCAAGTCGAATTTGCTTCCACTAAATGAAGCTGTCAGTAATCTTTATCTAGATGTAAGAATTCCAGTGGTCTCACATTTGAGATATCTTGGTAAAGATATTCATCTATTGAAAAAAATGTATCAAAAAATTACAAGGCAATATTTAATGAATTACACAGATGGTCATCATTATTAATACCTTTTGCAACTCACATTTCCGTTGTTCTCGTATATTACCCAAAATAAATCTTTATGTCAGTATGATTCATTTACCTCTATCACCTGGGATTTGGGAGAGGATACAGAGTGAGGCTTTCAAATTCATCTGCCATGACCAACATCCAAGAATCAGTAACTCTACACTTCAAAATAGTAGGAAGGCAGGAGGTTTATTAGTTCAAAGACAATGACATACTATGGGTGAATATGGAGAACTACTGTCTGACTAAATTTGGACCAATTATTACACACTCAATTTATATTTGGAAGCCCATTGCTAGAATAGGTAAATGGGACACAAAATGGCACCTAGATACACCTATCTTCAGAAATAACCATTTACTTTTAGGTGGTAAACCAGCCAAAAATAATACATATAATAAAAATGTCCTCAGATCTTTTCAAGAGCTCAAACAAATATTTAATTTGGCCAGCAATTCAATTTTATTTTATTTACAGTTGCGCACTGCCATTTGCACCTATGTTGAATCATGAAATCAATCTTTGTACACTCATTCCTCAATGAATGTATTATGTAAATGTTGTACAAATGTTAAAAGTGGTTTTGTTTCATGTTTATACAAAAAATTACAAGAAAACTTATTTGGACCCATCTCTGTTTGGAAGTTGAATTTGTAATCTGTTTGATTTAAGAGATTTTGATATAACTATAAATTGGCAGAGAGTATGGAACAATATTTCTTTGTCTTCTTGAAAATATAATCCTCAATTAATTAATTATAAACTAATCCAAAGATTGTATTTATTTCCAAGGACATCATTTTTGCTCTTTATGCCCCCAAAAAGTAATGGGCACATATTTGCATATGGTGTGGGAATGTCCTTGGGTCCAATCCTTTTGGGTCAATGTGGCCGTTATTCTTTCTGAAATAATTGAGAATAACATACCCTGTTTGCCACACATTTTATTGTTGAATGATGATACATCACTTAGTTTAATGCTTCATATGAAGAGAGTTATTTTTGCAGGCTTAACTGCTGTAAAGAAATTGTTGGTAAGGAGATGGAAATCCCCCCACAAGCTTAGTGGAAGCTATCATTTTATGAGGTATTAACGTTAGAAGCTAAGCTTGAGCACAAAGAGCGAAGATGGAAAACATACAAATTCTTCATAGTGCAGCTCAGAAAGTCATATCATTAGTTTAGCTTGAATGTTTGCTGTCCCTGAATTTAAATCTACTGGTTCATAATTTCCCTTGCTGTAAATAGATTTGGCACACTGCTGATTCAACATTGATTCATTATTACTATAAAATTCAATATTATTATTATATATAAAGTTCATAGGATGTGTTTGTTTGTTTGGTTAACCTGTTAAACTCCAAAGTCCCCAATTGGGGGACCCTGAGACTCTCCGCAGCAAAAGGCACAAAACGCTGCCTTATTTATGTAGCAATACAGTCATACTGCACATCAAATTAAATAGTAGAAACTCCGCTACAAGCACATATAATAATAATTTTTACACACACCAAACACAACTCAAACACCAAGCATATTAATGATCAAATATCAAAATCCGAATAGCGTCAGAAAGTCAACCCACTCTCCACATTTCCATTGCTACCGCTCTGACAGTTCATGGTACATAAATATATAAATAAATAAATAGCATCTCATATGAAAGCTAAGACCCTGCCGAGTTCAACAGTACCACTATTATTGTGCTACGACAAGAACTCAGTGAACCAGCAGCCAAAGAATACAAAGGTAAACAACCGCTTATTTACAGCGACTAACAGAAATTCTGTCTTACCTTTGAAGTCCTTTGAAGACCCTTTCACGGTCGTAAACATCTAGTCACGTGTACTCTGAGATGGACGTGCAGGTCAAGAAATGACGTAAACGGAACGTATATGGTTTGTTATTTGTGTTATTACGTTACGTATTGGACTAAATACATGGACATATTGAGGAAAAGTATTTCGGTTTCATGGAAACGGATTTCATATTTCACAAGAATGGCGAGCTGTACAGAAAGTCCTGAGTCATAAGATGATCATTGTGGATAAAGGGAAGACTTTGAAGGTATGTAGGCATTATAGCTTTTCTCACTTAGCTGAGTGGCTAGCCGAGCTAATCGCTAATACTATTATGGCTGTGAGCAACCATATAAGTCGTGAGTGGTCTTGCATGAATCAGGGCAATCTAAGCTTTCCAACAATGTACGGCATGAATATATGTGTTTAAGGGTTGGTGTTTAAAACATTCAGAAGAACGTGTGGCTACCTCCTAACATCCGTCCCGTCCCGTAGGTGGAACAGCGTGCGTTAGGAGGTTAAAAACCGAATATACAGACATGGGCAAAGGTACCGATAAATTTTTCGGTTTATCGCCCACCCCTATGGCATACCACTGTTTGTTGTAGTTTTCCAGCGGGTTTGCGGATTTCAGGTTTGTATAGTTGGCAGACTTGACAATTTGTTACATGTTTTTTGACATCCCAGCTCATTTTTGGCCAGTGAACCAGATTCTGCATTCTCCGGTAGGTTTTGTATCTACCCAGGTGGCCAGCAAGGGGGTCTTCGTGGAATGACGTCAGAAAGTGTGAACGCAGGCTCTCAGGTATGTAAATTTGGTACATGGTTTTGTAATCGAATTTCACAACCCGGTAGATCAGATCCTCTAAGATGGTGTAGAGGGTTTGGCAGTTTGCTTGAATTTCACCCTTCTCTAGGATGTTTTGATAGAGTGTCTGACATTCAGGGTCCTTTTTCTGGGCATTCCACACCTCTTGGACAGTGATGGACATGTCCTCTGGAAACTTCGGTGTGGCAGACACCATGGTGGCACAGAGAGGATTGTGAGTAGAGTCAGCTCCATCACATGGAGCGCTAGATAGGGCATCCGGAACAGTATTGTATCTGCCTTTTCTGTATTCCACAGTGAAGGTGAACTCTTGGAGCCTGAGAGCCCACCGGATCAGACGGGTGCTGGGTTTAGTGGTTTTGAACACCCACAGGAGCGAAGAATGATCCGTAACCACCGTAAAGAGGCGTCCTTCCAGATATACTCTCCACTTCTCCGCAGCCCAAACACTCCAGCTCCGTAGTGGAGTAGTTTCTTTCAGCTGGGTTAAGGCTGCGGCTGCCATAAGCCAGGATTTCTTCGGTCCCATGGTCAGTGCGTTGGACAATCACTGCACCCAGCCCTACCTCACTGGCATCAGTATAAACCAGAAATGGAAGATCAAAGTTTGGATGTCCCAGGATAGGAGGATTCGTTAGGTGCTCTTTGAGAGTATCAAAGGCAGTTTGACATTCAGGGGACCAGCAGAACTTCCTTTTCAGGGCATTGAGGGGCCCAGCGATTTGGGAGAAATTTGGCACAAACCGATGGTACCACCCCGCCATTCCCAGGAACCACTCCAGAGATTTCCTGTTGGTGGGCACTGGGAAGTTCTGGACAGCCTGGGTTTTCTCTTGCTCCACCTGAACTCCCTGTGATGACACAACATGTCCAAGGAATGTCAGGAAGGTACGGAAGAACTTACTTTTCTTCACATTAACAGTGAGCCCTGCCTGCCTGAGCTTGTCCATGATAGCTTGGACATCCCTGAAATGTTGTTGCCAGGAGTCGGAGTAGATGATTATGTCATCCAGGTACACGAAACAATTTTCTCCCTTAAGTTCGCCTAAGACCGTGTCCATGAGCCAACACGGACATGTTGGAAGGTGGCTGGTGCTTTTTTCAGGCCAAAGGGCATTACCTTGAACTGAAACAGTCATATGGACAGATTTTGGATCCATCTCCACTTGCCAGTATCCACTGTTGAGATCCAAAGCTGTGAATACGGTGGCTCCAGCAAGGGACTCGAGGATTTCCTGGATGGTAGGGAGGGGATAGGCATCAGTGAGAGTTCTGGCATTGGGTTTTCTGTAATCCACACAGAACCTAGGCTTCCCACTTTTCCCGGGGAATATCACCACTGGAGAAGCCCATGGTTCTATAACTTGATTTGTCAACATTTCATCCAGAAGCTCCCTTAACACCTTCTGTTTTGGTGGAGGGAGACGGTAAGGCTTCTGTTATATTGGCACATCCTCCATCATGAATACTTGGTGCCTAAGCAGTCCCGTGCGCCCGACTTTGGTAGTGCAAACATTGCTGTTACAATGCAGCATCTCCAGAAGTCTCTCTCTCTCTCTTCCCCCTTCAGGTGTGAGCCTTGAACTGCCTTCTCAAAAAGATCTGACATGTCCGGTAAGGGAGGTTGTAAAATCTCCGGGGCATTTGCCAGGAAGAGAGCAACATGGTTGCCAGCCCCCTCCCGCTCTGGTGTGCCGGGGTGATAGGCCTGAAAAAAGTACCTCCCCGTCTCTCCACGAAACCAGTAAGCGCCACCTGCTACATCAATTTGCATCCCACTGAAAAATGCAAAATCCAGCCCAAGTACCACAGAGAATGCCAGTGCCTGAGGAGACAGCACAACCATAGGTATTAACCATGTCTTTCCGTGCAGGCAGATCTCCACATCTGACCATCCAAGAGGATGCTCCTGTTTCCCATTCGCCAAGTACAAGGGGACGTCTGACCATGGAGTAAGTCTGGATGCAGGTAGTTTGATGCTCATCCACAGGTTTTCATTTAACAATGTGTATGAAGATCCTATGTCCAGAATGGCTGTCCCTTCCCAGGAGCCGATGGTGAGAGGCACCTTTAACTGCTGCGGTAGCAGACTGCCGAAAGTGAGAGCAGCACCGTGCCTATAGGCAGGCGTGAAGGACAGAAAGGTGGGGGTGATGGTGACTGCTCCACTGATGGACCAAGAGCACTCGCAGATGGATGAGTCATCCCTCCGGACCCTGATTGCTGATGTTGATTTTGTGCCAAGGCCGAACGTTTGTACCTTTTCTGATGAATGAAAGTTGGACATGCATAAGGAGGATGGCTGCCTTTACAACGCCAACAAATCACCTGAAAGGAGGTGCTGGGTCATGCTGTGGTTACAGACTGTGGTGGTGGAGAGGGTGTCTGTGTTGGATCCCCTTTTTCCTTCAGCTTGTTCCCCTGCTTCTTCCGTAGGTCATATTGTGTCTGGCTCAGTTTGTCCTTCTCCAGCTGCTGCCCCAATCTGACCAATTCCTCCACTGTTTCCACCCTGCCTCGCAGTTGGCTGGCCATACGGGGATTGATGTTCCTAAGGATGAGTTTAATGACAGCCTCCTCTGTAATGTCAGGCTTCTAGCGACAGCATAATGAATGATACAAATAAGCAAAGTCTCTTATGCTCTCATCCTCTCCTTGAACCCGTGTCCGCACTCTTTCTGCCAGCTCATCCTCATAGTCCTCAGACAGGAAAGCAGAAAGGAACTTGGACTGGAAGTCTTAAAAAGGATGGGTAGTTGCATGAGTCACATCCCACCAATCCCTCGCAGTACCAAACAACACATTCCTGAAGGTCACCATCAACTCCCCATCAGTCAGTGGATTGAGGGCCAATAAATCCTTGCACCTGTCCAAGTATAACAGCGGGTCGGGGCTGTCCTCCATCCTGCCAAAGGTAGGAAACTGCAGTTTCAGAGGAAATTTCCCCATGAAACGGCGGTTCAAATCCCCTGAGATGGTAGAGTCATCTGGCGAACATGGCGGACCTTCTGACACTCCTACATGCATCGTCGACTGCAGCCGATGCCGCTGGGGAAGTGTCGCCTGATCACCACCAGGACTAGTCTGAACCGAGGCATCGGCCAGTGCTGACACACGGAGACTCTGTGTCCTCATAGTGGACATCTCACCCACCATCCCCTCCAAACCTTGGGAGCACTTCCAGACCTCCAACTGTAGGTGCGTGATATTCTGTACCACAGGGCTTAGGGTTTCCTTCATTGCCTTTAATAGGTCTGCATGGTGGTTTTGCAAGCGCCAGTTCAATGTAGCTGAGTACTGATCGCGTACATAATTGAACTGTTTGTCCATGGCCGACCTCAACTCCAGCAGTTGTTCATCATAGTATGCAGTAAGATCTTTCGTTAAATCACCTAGAGCAAGCTTGAGTTCATCCTTATGGCTGCTTTGTGCTTTTGAAAGGGACTGGAATCCTTCCTGGATGCGTACATGCAAAGATTCCTGGGCCAAGTGTTTAGGCCCTGACCCAGTGGTGGCCTCCGATGAAGCAGCACCACCTTGAGGCAAAGCAAGCAAAGATAGTGACAAGTTGGAGTCCCCACACAAATCCATGTCCAATAGAGAGTGACTTGTCATTGGTGAACCTGAGATCGGTAGAGGGTCCTTTAATACTCCCCTGTCTAATACAGAACTTTCTGTTTCAGGTCCTGTTTTGTGACCCTCAGAGAGAAAGTCCAAGATGTCCTCCAGAGCTGAAGCCATCCTTTGTACAGAGATGCACCCACAGCCCGCAACCAGTTATGCTTGTTTGCAGTCCAGTTTGTCCACACGCAATAAAATACTTTTTTCTTTCTCCAAACACAGTCCTGTGTTTTTTTCAGTCCTTCGTGTCCACCACAATTTGTTGTTGGAGTATTTGATTTTTTTTTATTTTTTTTTAGTTAGTATTTCAAGGTTCGTCCCACATTGGGCGCCATTTATTTATGTAGCGGTTTGAGCAAATTTAATTCACCTTCAACCCCACAAAGGATACATGTTGGAACCATGACCCCAGAAAAATGTTCCACAACACATTTTGTATGGATAAGAAACACAAAATGAACACTTAAATAAACGTGAATAATGCCAACCACACCACCATTTGAATTTCAACAAAATTATATTAGAGCACACAAGGAAAACAATACTCTTCAACAACTCAGTCCTGGTCCATAAAAGAAATAAGGATACCGGGTGCTCCGTTCCGGGTTTTCCCGTTTATCGGTTCAGTTCAGTTCAAATCCGTTCAGTTCATAAGCAAAATAATCCACCTCGGGTTTTCCAGGAATCCCAAACAAAAGTCAAAATGAGGAAGTTAGCTCAGTTTTGCACAGTCCGTCCAACCCCAAAAGCCCAGTCAAAAACAAAAGATAAGATAAGCGAAAAAAAAACACATTTAGACACCCGGCTTCAGCCGACTCACGGTTTCGGTGTAAGTGGGAAAGTGTGCGATGTTCGAAGTTGTTTAAACGGCATTGGCTCGGCGGTTTCTGAGGAGAGGAGAGGATGCGGTATTCGAACTGCACAAGGGCAAACAAAGTGGACGCGAACCGACGCGGACTGAAACGCACGCTGTTTGCCAGGGATAGGCTTACCACGGATGCGGACGGCGACTCCCTCCATACTGACTTAAGTCTCCTGATATGAAAAACGGAAGAGGCTGGACTCTGAGGGAGTGGTAAAAATGGAGCTAAATCACTGGCTGACTGGACTGGTGGGGTGTGGAAGTGAGTAAAAAAACAATATGGGCAATCACATACCATAACATAACCTATTTAAAGTATGAATGTAAGGTTTTTTAGATGATACTTAAAACTATTTGCATAATCAAGATAATTACACAGAAGGCAAAGAAATACAAAACTTTCAGATCATCTGAAAGAACCATTCTGTGGGAGTGATCGCCACAAGTTTTGTGATGAAAAGTTGTACTTGAGAGCAAAAAACGCTGGTTTTAGTAAGTCCAACATGGCCGTGTTTGTTTACATCCAAATCGACCAATCCACTGCCAAGATATTAGCCTGCGTGTCTTCTGGAGCTAAATCCAGCGATAGCTTCCTTTACGCATGAGTGTACACCACCCGCTTCTGCCCATTGCGGGTGGAGTGAGAGATGGTAGCTGTGTTTGAGAGAGTTTGTGGAGTATTTTTAACCCTTACCCTAACCCTAACCCTTAATTGAAAAATGGGCGACAAACTTAACACTACTGCATATCTACCCAGGTCAGCTGTTACACACAGACTTAGGTTTATATGATGGGATTGTTTATAATAAAACAGAATGTACCCTGAGTCGGGACATAGGTGTGTGGGGGGTGCATGCGTGCAATTAACACCACACTCTGAACACACTAATATCTCCACCCTAACTACATGTGGTAATTTGTGCGTGTGTCTTTCTCAATTAGATGGTTCTTGCAACTAGTCTTATTTACATAGAAAGTGGCCAATTGTGCCAATGTGCCCTATGCCTGTATTATTGCATATTTGGTATTGCAGTAATCCTAAAGTAACAAAAAGTAATCAAGTTACTTACTTCAATATTGTGGTACTTGGCTTACATTACTGACAACATTTTAACTGGTAACTAGTAACTGTATCGGAATACATTTTTAAAGTAACCTCATTAGCACAGTGAGCTCCAGCTTACTAAACTAAACAGAACAGGTGGGGGCATTGCTGTAAACTATGGGGAATCATGTTGAACCTAGGTGGATTGCTGAAGGTCAGTGATGTTGCACACAGACAAAAGGTTTTTGCCATCCTCCATTGGCAAAGATAGACAGACTCAGTTGATCATGATCAACATTCATGATCTATGATTTCACCTATTATTATGGATCAAATTAAAGTAGGGAAAAGTCTCTCTGTCAGCAAGAAATACATTTTAAACAAGTTTATATTAGGACACAATCACAATGCAATTAAGGGCATAATACTTTTTAAAAATATCATTAATCGTGCTGCTCACTAACTCACTCAAAACCTGTAGTACTGTTCAGTGCCAAAATATAGAATTTATAATGTATATCTACTGCCCCATTCTCAAAACTACTAAATTAGTGCCTCAGATAAATTAACACTATTTTACACACATTGACTATGTCGGCAAACATGAAATTCACATAACTACAAACTCTCATTAGTTGAAAGTGTCTAAAGCACCATTTATCACAGTAAAACAAAGCCAAAACGTACATAAATTGCAGTTTAATTGCTCTTCAAACACTTACTGTACAAACAATACATGATACAATCATTGGCTATACACATTATTGTATCTGGCATGCAGTAAAGCAGGACATGTAGTTGAGGTTGACATAGAAGTCCGACATTACTGATGAAATCAGACAGTCATGCAGGCTTATAACCTTATGCATCACCTTATGTAGGCTACTACCTTAAATGTACTCCAGTGCCCGATGGCATCAGATTGCTTAGCAACACATATGGCCATACTTCCAAATGCCTTTCTATTTGTGATCATGCTGTATAACCTTACCCTCAAAGCATCACATCTCCCTCACGGTACATCCAATGCCCATATTACGTATGTTTACCCTACACAGATTTAAAATATGATTTTTTCCCAAATGATATTCCCCAAAATAGACTGCTAGATATACACCAGATTTTACAGTATGATGCCAAGTCATTTGGCTCATTTGGTTTTGTTAATTTATGTCATTTGACTTTTCTTTGAATAACTTTCTTGACAGCTTAGCTTATGGTGCTGTATTCTGGGACAGTTTGATTTATACTGGGTTGTTTTTAAGAATGTTTTCCATACGCCTGCCCATTGAATTTCTATGGCTGATGTTTTTGGCAAATGTCTTCATGGTAGCTTAGTTGTACAACTATACTAATTTGTTTGATCCCTTTTCAGTTGCTGATTGCCAGTGGTGGTGGTGCTGGTGATCTGGGTGGTGGTGTCCCCCCTTCCTGTGTGCTGTGCTCCCCTGGGATTTTGGGTTATCTCACAAAAAGGTGTGTGTGTGATTGTCTGTACTTATATTTTTGTTGGGATCCCACTCCCCTCTCTAGCTCCTGTCCCACCAGTGGGCCTCAGCACCTGATTAGGTACCCCTGTCCCCCTTCCTGTATGAATGGTGTGATGTTATTTTTATTTTTGTAATAAAGTGTACACCTTTTTAAAAAAGTCTCATGCCTATTGAGTATATGAACCCGTGTGTTTCATTAAAGGTGATATGAAAGGTTAATAATTATTTGGGCAAAATCTCCTTATTGAAAGTCATATACAGTCAAACTTGACAAAGTCAAAGACCTAAGGAAAACACATCTACACTATAGCTCGACAGGAAGTATAATGATCAGGTCATGTATGTATATATATATATATATATTAATTATTTTAGCATTTTAGAGAAAGATGCAAGCTGGACCAACCCTATCATGTATGTTTATCAATAACTAAGATAAATGCCAGGTTAAGAAACAATAGCCATTGGCATACTGGGAAGGGTTGGTAAGTACGCCCTGACTGACCAGCAGATTTCAGTGCTTTTTCACAATAAAGATGAGAGCAAGCCTGTGGAGCCCTTAAGTAACCTCCATCTGAACTCAGATAACTAAATTCAAATCTCTCCTCAAAACTCAACTTCAAATCTTAGCTTTTAATGTTTAATGTTTTGCTTTTTGTTTTGCTTTTCTATTTAGTTTCTTTTTCTTTCTGTTTTAACAAGTGCATCTTAAGCAGTGTTTTAAAAGTGGAGAGGCTATTTGCAGTCCGCACAGTAAAAGGTAATGCGTTGCACAGAGTGGGAGCTGCAACTGCGGCTTGATTTCCTCTAGTTTTTAAGAAGGATCGAGGAACGTCCAAAGCCACTTGATTAGCTGACCTGGAGGGCTCTGGAGGGCTGATGCAATTTAATAAGGTCAGACAGGTATTCCGGGGCCAGTCCATTCAGAGACTTAAAAACAAATAAAATAATCTTAAAATCAATCCTGTACCTAACCGGAAGCCAGTGAAGTGAAGAGAGCACCGGACTTATGTGCTTGTGTTTCTTTGTCCCAGTTGGGAGATGAGCCACTGCATTCTGAACAAGCTGCAGGTGGTTAAGCTCTGACTGGTCAATGCCGACATACAGAGAGTTGCAATAATCTAAGCAAAATGTAATAAAAGCATGGATAACTTTTGCGAAATGTAATAAAAGCCTGGATAACTTTTTCAAGAACTTTCTGACTTAGATAGGATTTAACTTTGACTAGAAGTCTCAGCTGAAAAACGCTACACCTGTTCCTGATTCTGTGTAAGGTGCTAGTGGGCTAAGGGAGCTGGCAAGGACCTGAACTAGGTCAGGGCGACCAAACAGGACAACCTCTGTTTTGTTTTTATCTACCCCAACCGGTCGAGGCTGATGGCCGCCCACTTTGAGCCTGGTTCTGCCTGAGGTTTCTTCCCGTTAAAAGGGAGTTTTTTCTTGCCACTGTCGCCAAGTGCTTGCTGATGTGGGAATGTTGGGTCTCTTTTACATTAAACCTGACGAGTACAGTTTAGACCTGCTCCATGTGTAAAGTGCCTTGAGATTACTTTTGTTGTGATTTGGCGCTATATAAATAAAGATTGATTGATTTATTGATTGATTGATTGATTTTCATTTAATTTTAAGAATTTTAAATCCATCCATGTTTTAATGTCACTCATGCATTTAAGCACGGCCTGAAGAGAATCTTTGGTAGTAATATTAGTATTAGTATTATCATTATTTTTATTATTATTATTTTTCTACATGAACTACAGCAACACATCTGACCAAGCACTCTGACATTAGACGACTACCTGTAAAACACTCTACCATACCTAATACTATTCCATACCTGCACTAATGACAAGAAAAGCAAATCAGAGTATTATACTATTCATTTAATATATTTAAGAAATTATTTGAAAAGATAAATGTCTTGGAACTTGAGATATGGTGTTTACGACATATCGAAGTGTGTCCTAAAAATATATTCATGTCTCTATGCTAAATGTGAATCACTGCTCCCTCCTTTAGGTGAAATTATTTTTGACCACGGTAATACCTCGTGATCTGTTCAAAAGACAAGCAAATAAAAAGCCACGTCTGTGAAAAACTTGGAAATGAAAGTTGATTCGTCATTTGAATTAAACTAAAAATGTCAACTACTAACACTTAAAAACTGCATCTTTTTAATATCATCAAGGTCATGATCATCAATCATAGCAAAACATCAATGATGTTGGTGAAAAATGCATTTCAGGTTTTAAATTATCTGACTTGGCAGTCTTCTTAATGTCTATTCTTAGGAGATATATAGCACCTGTTCTGCATTCATGGAAAGACCATCCATCTGAGTTTTATTCAAGACATCTGCGATTTATGTCCTGCTGTAACTGTACACCAGTGACATTTCAGCGCTTCTCCAAATTCAAAACTAATCCCTGGCTGTGATATCAAAATGAACAGGACACAAGTGCCATCATAAACTGTCAACTTGTGTACTTGTGTATAATTATATTAATTTAGAAGATTGAATTACGAGCCATATGTTATGTTGTATCAAAATTAATTATTTAAATTGCAGATTGACAATGTGCAATTTAAATGTGATATGAATAATATCTAATGTGTCTAAATGTAATACAATAATATTTTACATATTTTAATTATAATTAATTTGACACTGGTATAAAATTTGGTGTATTTTGGTACACATCATTAGATTGCCTATTCAATTTAATCCAATATCTCTATATATTTAGTTGATTTTAATACTGTGTTTGTTACTTAAATTACATTTGTTATTATCATACTAGTTTGTAAAATGTCAATCATATATGATATCATATTATGAAAAAAGACGTAAGATTTCTTTCTGTAGATTTAAATCATTTAAATTTGAACTTGAATTTGGACTACTATGACTACTAGGGTTGTTTACCATTCACATTTGAACCAATACCTGTACTTGTACCCAACAACATTATAATAATATCTCAAAAGTGTGAGGGATCACTGGGGCATGAGAATAAGCTCCATCATGAGAAATCCACAATGGAGCCAGAAAATGACAAGTAACAATCTGAGAAAACAAAATGAACAAAAGAGTGTCTCTCAGCTGACTGACATTAAAAGTCAAGCCTGCATACAGAAAATGGTAAATAGGCCTTTTTCCAGTTCAGAGTTCCAGAATTTTTTATAAATTAATGCATTTTTTGACTTTTGAAATCCAGATGTATCAAGATCATGACAGAGGATTATTAGAAAACATGTTTTAAAATTTAAATTAAAAAAAAAAAAATTTTTCCTCAAATTAAAGCAACCCTTACCTTTGTTACATTTTTATGCATTTTTTTGTTTAGGTTAAAATGTTATTAAGGTAATGGCACTCTAATATGATCAACCAGGCATAGAAACTTATCATTATTCCATTCTCATATGGATTCTGTAAAAATCATATAATTAAGATAATTATAATAATAATAATTAATTAATGTAAGAGTCGCTTTAAGGAACTGGATGAAGTCCATTTTGCATGTGGAACTTATTTTGGTCAATACTTGAATACAGTTGGCAACTGTGTTCATGTCCATTTAAGAAGATATATAACATGTGAATGAACTTTTATGGATGGTACTTCATCTTCAGTTTTATTACAGGAATAGGAGATGTGCCAAAGTTCTGTAACTGTAGACAACAAATATGTTGGCATATTTACAAAGTCAAGCTCCATACATGTAGCAGACATTGCACTTTAAAAATATTAATGTGATGTGATCTTAACTAATAAAGTGCTTATATTTCCAAATAAACAAGTTGACATTTATACGACTGTTAAGATTAATACAGAGATGGATTATGGATGAATTATTTTTAGAGTATTATTTTGGTATTACTGACACATAGGTTTTTGTGAGCACATTTAAGTTTTGGTAAAGTTTTGATAAATTAATGTTGTCAAGCATTATGAAGCACAGGAAATAATTTCCCCTGATACTTAGTGTATAGTTTATATTAAAGGTTAAAGTAATAGAGTTTCCAAAACCAACCCCCAACATTTTCTGTTGGATGTTAACTACATGATTCAACTTCCATGCCCTTTAAATCAAGAACTATATTTGTTGGAATTATACATCCCATGACTGCACTTGGAGGCAGTGGTGGACCAACATTTATAATAGCAACTTTATGAGTCACTGATGATGATTAATCTAGAGGAGAAATGTATATGATCCTCCTTCTTTCACTCTAAATACTTTTATATTTATGATTACTGAAGTAGAACTAGTTGGTTGTCTTACTGAAGTATATGTGCATATATATCTATATATAATTTAACTTTTGTTTTGTTTTTTAGGATACTGTGTTCACAGTCACCATTTCTGATGAAAGCAAGCATGTTGAAAGTAAATTAAAATGTTTTTAGTAGTGAGGAAGGTATTTGCCTTCAGTATAATGTACATTGAATTTATTAGTAATGTAATCCATTCGACTGTAAATATTCCACTTTACTTTTATTCAATATTTTACACCCACATTGTGTATGTCACATTCACATTTGTGATCAATTTGTAATGCATTATATAGTAAAATAATATTTACAAATAAAATTGTTTATCAGCTGCATATATGTCACTGCCACAAAATAAGCAACAGGATGAGGCCATGACCAAACTGAGTCAGAGACTGCAGCTGACCAAGCACTCCCACCCTATATAAAAGCAGCAGCCCTGGACTTCTACATGAACTGGTAGGCACCCAACACAGGTGAGTGTATTGACTATGATCTCAGTTTTAACTCCTTTTGATAAGTCGGTAAGGTAATTACAAATGTATTTTGTCCATATTTCTTTGTCTGATTTATCTTTGTTTCAGGTGGAATTTCATGGCATATCAACATTATTTCAAAACAATTTCTTGAAATACTCTTTAGTATAATAATTATAATTAGTTATATCCAGTACATACCCTGTCTCAACACATATTGTATAGTAAGTGATCATTAAGAGCAGTAATATTTCTCTGGTTGTGGAAGTCAGTTTTGAAAATTGATGATTGAATTGAGTACAGGTGGCACTTATTAGTTAAGTGAATAAGTTTTACGACCTTCACACTTGACAGCTCTCAAACTGACATTCTGCAAGTAAGATTTAAAATGAGAAAAACAAACTGAAAAAATTATTGTACTCATGTTTCACCATGTTTTTTATAGCATCTTGACACTCCACCAAATACTGTACCAGTCATCGTTTTTTGGAGCCAGTTGAGGTAAAACATGTCAAATCTCCAACATCAGATAGATTCAAGATTTACATTTTTACATTATGCTGATATTTCTGTGATCTTTTCAGTCTCCACTAAAGTGCAACCATGAGCACAGACGCGGAGATGGAGTGCTATGGCCCGGCGGCCATCTACCTCCGGAAGCCAGAAAAGGAGAGGATTGAGGCTCAAGCCGCTCCCTTTGATGCCAAAACTTCTTTCTTTGTGGTTGATAAGGAAGAAATGTATCTCAAGGGTAAACTTGTGAAGAGAGATGGTGGCAAAGCCACTGTTAAGACTGACTGTGGAAAGGTAGGTATATTTCCAAAGAATACCCTTTCTATGTTGGGGTTTCTCATTTTTTCCAATTTACATTTGTTTAAAATGTAGTGAAAATGAATTAGTGGCTATGGGTTCATACTAACACATTGGTTAACAAGAACATCTATCTGATGAACTCTAAATTTGAAAAAGAAATCATAGGAAAACACTTTTACTGTTTCTCTTTTTCCAGGAACTCACTGTAAAAGAAGATGAAATCTTCCCCAGGAACCCTCCAAAGTTTGATAAAATTGAGGACATGGTCATGATGACCCACCTCAACGAGCCTACTGTGTTGTATAACCTCAAAGAGCGTTTTGCATCCTGGATGATCTACGTGAGTTTCCGCTTAATTAATGCAATGAGTATTTATATCTGACTATCTAAATGTTAACACTATGTTTATTTTCTATTTGTGCTATTACAGACCTATTCTGGGCTGTTTTGCGTTGTTGTGAATCCCTACAAGTGGCTTCCTGTGTATGATGCTATAGTTGTGTCAGGATACAGAGGCAAGAAGAGGATTGAGGCACCGCCTCACATCTTCTCCATCTCTGATAATGCCTATCAGTTCATGCACACAGGTAAAATTAAAGTTAGCATTAAAGTTAGCAGTTTTAAATCATGTAGAATAAAGTTTACACATAAGCTTATTGAGTATTGAATTACAAAAAAGAAATTGTTGTGAAATGTCTATGTTTGTATTTCAGATCGTGAGAACCAGTCTATCCTGATCACGTAAGTATAACAGAAACTGTAATGCTAAATCATATAATGATAATAAAGCAGAATCTTGACATGTGTCTCTTATACCCCAGTGGAGAATCCGGTGCAGGAAAGACTGTCAACACCAAACGTGTCATCCAGTACTTTGCAACAATTGCAGCTATTGGAGCCAAGAAAGCTGAGCCAACTCCTGGAAAGATGCAGGTAAATTGTTTGTTTAATATAAAATTGTTTGTCAGAGGAAGGTAAATGTGAATATTGAGCCCATGGAACTCAAATCCTCTCTTGCAGGGCTCCCTTGAGGACCAAATTGTTGCAGCCAACCCTCTGCTGGAGTCCTATGGTAATGCCAAGACTGTGAGGAATGACAACTCCTCTCGTTTTGTAAGTAATCCAGGGAACATCTCAAGACATTTTGTTGCTAAATTACAAAAACTGATGTTATCAATGATCTGGCTGTCTAGGGTAAATTCATCAGAATCCACTTTGGCTCTACTGGAAAGCTGGCTTCAGCTGATATTGAAACTTGTAAGTTTCAACCATGATGTGAATCAAGATTAATCTGGAGTGTCATATATCTTTGATACAATAACAGTTTTTAACTGTAATAGAGTGATTAAAAAGTCTCTGGTTAAATTTGTTTTTCTTAGATCTGCTGGAGAAGTCCCGTGTAACCTTCCAGTTGTCTGCTGAGAGGAGCTACCACATCTTCTATCAGCTGATGACTGGCCACCAACCTGCGCTCCTGGGTATGTTACTTTGTGAATTTGCCACTGAAACTTAAATAATGCCAGAGACAAGACCAAGCAATGATGTGTATTTTTACTGTGCTCCTATAGAGGCTCTTCTGATCACCACCAACCCCTATGACTACCCAATGGTCAGTCAGGGTGAAATCACTGTGAAGAGCATTGATGATGTGGAGGAGTTCATTGCAACAGATGTAAGAAAACATTTTAGTTAAGTATATCTAGCATGCTTAATGCAACTGGGAAGTTTTTTGAAATACCAATAACTCTTCTTCATGTTCAATGTAGACTGCTATTGACATTTTGGGCTTCAATAATGAGGAGAAGCAGGGCATCTACAAGCTGACTGGTGCTGTGATGCATCATGGCAACATGAAATTCAAGCAGAAGCAGCGCGAGGAGCAGGCTGAACCTGAAGGCACTGAGGGTAACTCGGATAATGATATCTTGTAGAAAATCTATCATTGATTGATATGTAACATATATTTGTAAACATATCCTAGTTCACAGATGGCTAACAGTTTGTTTTTCCATCAGTGGCTGATAAAATCGCCTACCTCCTGGGCCTGAACTCAGCTGATATGTTGAAAGCTCTGTGCTACCCCAGAGTCAAGGTCGGAAATGAGATGGTAACCAAAGGTCAGACTGTGCCACAGGTAAGTTAAAGAAAGTTTAATATTTGAACAAATAAAATAGCAATATTTCCATTTTAACCAGAAAATATTATTGTGATCATTCTAAAATCTTTATTTCTAGGTCAACAATGCTGTCAGCGCTCTGTGCAAGTCTATCTATGAGAAAATGTTCTTGTGGATGGTAATCCGTATCAATGAGATGCTGGACACAAAGCAGCCAAGACAGTACTTCATTGGAGTGTTGGATATCGCTGGATTTGAGATCTTTGATGTGAGTGATTTGAAGAATATTTGAGTTGCATCACATCAACATTGTTTTCTATGACTGATTATATCATCATGATTACAGTTCAACAGCCTGGAGCAACTCTGCATCAACTTCACCAATGAGAAACTGCAACAGTTCTTCAACCACCACATGTTTGTCCTGGAGCAAGAGGAGTACAAGAAAGAAGGCATTATCTGGGAGTTCATTGACTTTGGTATGGACTTGGCTGCCTGCATTGAGCTTATTGAGAAGGTCAGTAGTCAATCAAGTCAAAGTGATTTTTTGAACCATACAAATGTTCATTCCCACTATTAAACCTTTGATGTGAAATTTCATTTTTTTTTCCCGTCAGCCAATGGGCATCTTCTCCATCCTTGAAGAGGAGTGCATGTTCCCCAAGGCCTCTGACACTTCTTTCAAGAACAAGCTGCATGATCAGCATCTTGGCAAAACCAAGGCCTTTGAGAAGCCAAAGCCTAAAAAGGGTGCACCTGAGGCTCACTTCTCCCTGGTTCACTATGCTGGTACAGTGGACTACAATATCACTGGCTGGTTGGACAAGAACAAGGACCCCCTGAATGACTCAGTTATCCAGCTCTACCAGAAGGCCTCCAACAAACTTCTGGCCTTCCTGTATGCAAAACATGGTGGGGGTGAAGGTAAGCAATAAGCCTGAGCAGAATGATCAGAAACTCTGAGCAACAGAGCAGTGGTGTCAAGTGAACAACATGGTTCAGACTACTCTCTTGACATTGACTTGTAGCAGCTTAATCAGTAGCAATTCATGATGTTATATAACATGCAGTGAGTTGTGATGTGGTGTAGTGATGAAACTATGTCTGTTACACTTAAGAGGTTCAGGCCTCATGTAAAGCTGATGACCATTTTGTCACACAGAGAGGCTATTTATGGAATTATAATAATTCAATTTAATGTTTGTGAAAACAGAGGCTGCTGGTGGTGGTGGCAAAAAGGCTGGAAAGAAGAAGGGTGGTTCCTTCCAGACCGTGTCTGCTCTTTTCAGGGTATGTATTGTTCAAACTATTACAACCAAAATCTTAAAATAGCGTTGACCATTTTTCTTATGTTGCTGATCCACAGGAGAACTTGGGTAAGCTGATGACCAACTTGAGGAGCACTCACCCTCATTTTGTCCGTTGCCTCATTCCTAATGAATCAAAGACCCCAGGTAAGAAGCATATGGCCCAATTTGCACACTAAATGTGACACATTGATGAAAACAAACATTTTGAATATGATTTTGGAACTTTCAGGTCTTATGGAGAACTTCTTGGTTATCCATCAGCTGAGGTGTAACGGTGTGCTGGAAGGCATCAGAATCTGCAGGAAGGGCTTCCCCAGCAGAATCCTCTATGGTGACTTCAAGCAGAGGTGATATAATTTAATAAAAGCAAATCAAGTTGATTTTCAGTTCAGATGTGGGGTCACTGTAAGTAACAACACAATATTCTCTTGTAGATACAAAGTATTGAATGCCAGCGTCATCCCTGAGGGACAGTTCATTGACAACAAGAAAGCTGCTGAGAAGCTGCTAGGCTCTATTGATGTGGATCACACTCAGTACAAGTTTGGACACACAAAGGTTAATTTCTATGAACAATGTCAAGATATGGTATGTACATACATCCTTTTGTATCAGTGAATACTGATTACTGAGTCCTTTCAAACAACCACACAGGTGTTCTTCAAAGCTGGTCTGCTGGGTGGTCTGGAGGAGATGAGAGATGAAAAACTGGCTAGTCTGGTGACCATGACTCAAGCTCTCTGCAGAGGATACCTCATGAGGACAGAGTTTGTACAGATGATGGAGAGGAGGTACGATTATCGTACAGTACACTTAACTTCTCTATTCATAACACCTGTTTTTTTTTAAATGAAATAACATTACAGAAAAGTTACACTATTCATATTCATTTTCCAGAGATGCCATCTTCACTGTTCAGTACAATGTCCGTTCATTCATGAATGTGAAGAACTGGCCATGGATGAATCTGTACTTCAAGATCAAGCCTCTTCTGAAGAGTGCTGAGACTGAGAAGGAGCTGGCTGCGATGAAGGAGAACTATGGGAAGATGCAGACAGACCTGGCTACTGCTCTGGCCAAGAAGAAGGAGCTGGAGGAGAAGATGGTTTCCCTTCTGCAGGAAAAGAATGACCTGCAACTGCAAGTGGCATCTGTGAGTAAAATGCACACTCAGACAATTTTAGGTGTTTAGAAATATTTATCATCCAAACTAATACCACATGTATGTTCAAATCTTAGGAATGTGAGAATCTCTCCGATGCTGAAGAAAGGTGTGAAGGTCTGATTAAGAGCAAGATCCAACTTGAGGCCAAACTCAAAGAGACAACTGAGAGACTGGAAGATGAAGAGGAAATCAATGCTGAGCTGACTGGCAAGAAGAGGAAGCTGGAAGATGAATGCTCTGAGCTGAAGAAAGATATTGATGACTTGGAGCTCACCTTGGCTAAAGTGGAGAAGGAGAAACATGCCACAGAAAACAAGGTTGGAATCATTTTAATCCTGTATTTATAAAAAAGGCAATGTATTTGATGTTAGCTTTCAAATACATGGTTATAAAGTGATGGAAGTAATAGATCTTCCCTGATACTTTCAGGTGAAAAACCTGACAGAGGAGATGGCATCTCAAGATGAGTCTCTTGCCAAGTTGACCAAGGAGAAGAAAGCCCTCCAAGAGGCTCACCAACAAACACTGGATGATCTCCAGGCAGAGGAGGACAAAGTCAACACTCTGACCAAGGCCAAGACTAAGCTGGAACAGCAAGTGGACGATGTGAGAAAAAATTGCTTTTGATAATGTGTTTGTATTTGTGTTTTCGTTAACTTGTGTGTGAGAATCGACATTCCATGATAAAAATTCAAAACATTATTTCATGTGAACATTATAATATCATCTCAAAAGCTTGAGGGATCACTGGAGCAAGAGAAGAAGCTCCGTATGGACCTTGAGAGAGCCAAGAGGAAGCTTGAGGGAGATCTGAAACTGTCCCAGGAATCCATAATGGATCTGGAGAATGACAAGCAGCAATCTGAGGAGAAAATCAAGAAGTAAGTTTTCTGTTTTTCTGTTTATTTCTTACATTGATTAATTGCCATAATGCAATACAACAGCAATACGATTTTTCCTATTCCAGGAAGGAGTTTGAGACCAGCCAGCTGCTCAGCAAGATTGAGGATGAACAGTCTCTTGGTGCTCAGCTTCAGAAGAAGATCAAAGAGCTCCAGGTTAGTATTTGACATTAATGTTATATTACTCTGTGACTGAAAAACCACTGCTCACAGTGTGTTCAGTTAACAAGCCTTCTTTATATTACAATCATCCAACCTAGGCACGTGTGGAGGAGCTGGAAGAAGAAATTGAGGCTGAACGTGCTGCTCGGGCTAAGGTGGAGAAGCAGAGAGCCGACCTCTCCAGGGAACTTGAGGAGATCAGTGAGAGGCTTGAGGAAGCTGGTGGAGCAACAGCCGCTCAGATTGAGATGAACAAGAAGCGTGAGGCTGAGTTCCAGAAGCTGCGCCGTGACCTTGAAGAGTCGACTCTCCAGCATGAAGCTACCGCAGCAGCTCTCCGCAAGAAGCAGGCCGACAGTGTTGCAGAACTGGGAGAGCAGATCGACAACCTCCAGCGTGTCAAGCAGAAGCTGGAGAAGGAGAAGAGCGAGTACAAGATGGAGATTGATGATCTTGCCAGCAACATGGAGGCTGTAGCTAAATCCAAAGTGAGTTTATAACTGAAATATTGGCTGTCATTATGCTTATAAATATGGATTATATAGGATAATTTTGGAGTAGTCTCCAATTTAGACAAATGGAAAACACTTCCTTTGTTCATGTTAATATTTCTAAATACATCATGTTTTATTGTTTAAAGGGAAACTTGGAAAAAATGTGCAGAACTCTTGAGGACCAGCTGAGTGAGATTAAGTCCAAAAACGATGAGAATGTGCGCCAGCTGAATGACATTAATGCACAGAGGGCAAGACTGCAGACAGAGAATGGTGAGTCATGATTAAAACAAGTAATAAAAACTAGTAATTATCATTTTGATAAATGACACATTTACATTTTGTCTTACAGGTGAGTTTTCTCGCCAGCTTGAGGAGAAAGATGCTCTTGTTTCCCAGCTGACCAGAGGCAAGCAGGCTTACACTCAGCAGATTGAGGAGTTGAAGAGACATGTTGAGGAGGAAGTGAAGGTATAAAGTGTTTTTATTTCCTAATATTCGATTTTAATAGCCTACTGGTGGAACTGGGTACTCCATTTCATTTTAAGTAATTGTCAGTCCTTATCATTGCAAACAATGAAAATCTGAAAACTTCGCACAATCATGAACAGAAAATAATGATAAACAATTGTAGAATAATTTATTAATTCTTTTGCAGTGACAAATAAGGGTTGGCAAGATTAGCAATTCAAAGATTGCTCCTGAAAATGTCCCATGGTGTTACCACAAAAAAGAGAGTAAAGAATGACAAATGTTAAATATTTTAATCACCTACACTGTATTTAAGTGCATTTATAAAAATAATATTAAATAATTAAATAATATAATAATAATTTAAAACATCAAATGAAAAGAAAAAAATGGAGTATTCGTTCATTTACAATGTATTGCTTTTTGTCAATATTTCCAAATAAGTTGGGGCCAATAATGTAAAATTTGTTAAAAAACATTTTGTTGAAGAAAGAGAGAGAGAGAGAGAGAGAGAGAGAGAGAGAGAGAGATGAACTTTAGTTTAGCAGACATGTAAATAATTATATTTCACAGATGTTACGTTTGATTAATATTTCTCATTTAAATGATTTATTGGATTTTTAGGTATTTTAAAGACTGTACATGTTCAAAAGTAATTTTTTTTATGATCGATTGACTCAAATGATATAAGCAGTTATATGATTTTACATGTGTAAGCACATAATATATTTATATGTAATTCTTCAAGTAAATATTCATTTTAGTGATTTCTTGTTCTCATGTTTTCTGAGGTTACACCAGAACTGACTAAGACCATAAAAAGTCAGATTAGGAGTAATTGTTAAGAGCTTCTAACCTTGTTGAGCAGTTGTGATCATCAGGGGGTATACTTCAATAATACATACATATTTCTGTGATACATCTGGTCAATAAAATATGTCTTCCATTTTTCATTAGGCCAAGAATGCTCTGGCCCATGGTGTTCAGTCAGCCCGCCATGACTGTGATCTGCTCAGAGAGCAGTTTGAGGAGGAGCAAGAGGCTAAAGCTGAGCTGCAGCGAGGAATGTCCAAGGCCAACAGTGAAGTGGCTCAGTGGAGAACCAAATATGAGACTGATGCTATCCAGCGCACTGAGGAGCTGGAGGAGTCCAAGTAAGTCAATTTAAATTAATCTTTAATTCAATTGCTTGCTTTTCCAGAAAACGTTCCACATATTTTACTATCAACATGCTGTTAAGTGTAAACAAATTCTTCACTACAGGAAAAAGCTCGCCCAGCGTCTGCAGGATGCTGAGGAGTCCATTGAGGCTGTGAACTCAAAGTGTGCCTCTCTGGAGAAGACCAAGCAGAGGTTACAGGGTGAAGTAGAGGACCTCATGATTGATGTAGAGAGAGCTAATTCTCTGGCTGCCAACCTTGACAAGAAGCAGAGGAACTTTGATAAGGTAACAGGAAATCAGAACCACACTGGTTTGAATGAAACACAAATGTGTCTTGGTAATTAATCATTGTTATTAATCTATATAATTCTAGGTCCTTGCAGAATGGAAACAGAAATATGAGGAGGGCCAGGCAGAGCTGGAAGGAGCCCAGAAGGAGGCTCGCTCTCTCAGCACTGAACTGTTCAAGATGAAGAACTCTTATGAGGAGGCTCTGGATCATCTGGAGACCATGAAGAGAGAGAACAAGAACCTGCAGCGTAAGACAATCCCACAATATTTAAAGTAATATTAATTCATCATTGTAGTGATTATACAGCTTCTTCCTTGACTTCTATAGATGTAAGTTAAAAAATGTGGTTGCTACATATAATGTAGATACCTAATTACACTGGATTTTGGCTTTTAATATGCTACAGAGGAGATCTCAGACCTGACTGAACAGATTGGTGAGACTGGAAAGAGCATCCATGAGCTGGAGAAAGCCAAGAAGACTGTGGAGACTGAGAAGACTGAAATTCAGTCAGCACTGGAGGAAGCAGAGGTAAAAATATAAATTACAAAACAAAAAGACCACTTGTGTGATATATACAAAAGGGTTAATTAAATTGCATGTATTAATTAGACTTTTATATTGATTTTTTTGAGAAAATCACCTTTAAGTGTATGTTCAACTTTTTCTTTAAGGGTACACTGGAGCATGAGGAAGCCAAGATTCTCCGTGTTCAGCTTGAACTTAACCAGATCAAAGGTGAAGTAGACAGGAAGCTGGCAGAAAAGGATGAGGAGATGGAGCAGATCAAGAGGAACAGCCAGAGGGTGATTGACTCCATGCAGAGCACTCTTGATTCTGAGGTCAGGAGCAGGAATGATGCTCTGAGAGTCAAGAAGAAGATGGAGGGAGATCTGAATGAGATGGAGATTCAGCTGAGTCATGCTAACAGGCAGGCTGCTGAGTCCCAGAAACAACTGAGGAATGTCCAGGGACAGCTCAAGGTGAGTTTTGTCTGACCAATGAATAATCATATCTTACAGAGCAAAGAAAGTTAAGTCTTTACCCTTGCACATGTTATCAGGATGCCCAACTCCACCTTGATGATGCTGTCAGAGGACAGGAAGACATGAAGGAGCAGGTTGCCATGGTGGAGCGCAGGAATGGCCTGATGGTGGCTGAGATTGAGGAGCTCAGAGCCGCTCTGGAGCAGACAGAGAGGGGACGCAAAGTGGCTGAGCAGGAGTTGGTTGATGCTAGTGAGCGTGTTGGACTGCTTCACTCTCAGGTTTATATTCAATAGTTAACAAGAAAATGTCTTAATACAGAATGAATATAGTATACATACCAGCTTTTGTATACATATCATAAAATTAAAGGTGACTTTTTTAATATTCAGAACACCAGCCTGCTGAACACCAAGAAGAAGCTGGAGACCGACTTTGTACAGGTTCAGGGTGAAGTGGACGATGCAGTTCAGGAATCAAGAAATGCTGAGGAGAAAGCCAAAAAGGCTATCACTGATGTGAGTTTGTTTATGAGTCTTCTTTTTATGAAATTTAGCTGCACTTTACCAAACACTTGTTTATGCATGATGACCATCATTTCAGGCTGCCATGATGGCTGAGGAGCTGAAGAAGGAGCAAGACACCAGTGCTCACCTGGAGAGGATGAAGAAGAACCTGGAGGTCACAGTCAAGGACCTGCAGCACCGTCTGGATGAGGCTGAGAACCTGGCCATGAAGGGTGGCAAGAAGCAGCTCCAGAAACTGGAGTCAAGGGTATGCTCTTAATATATCTGCTTTAGGATGTCAGTCACACTTTTGCGCTTTCAATATGTGGAATTAATTCACTTATCTCACCGCAAAAAATCTTTTACAAGGTTTTGATACACTATGCATCATCACATTACAGGTTCGTGAACTGGAAACTGAAGTTGATGCTGAGCAGAGACGTGGAGCTGATGCTGTTAAGGGAGTCCGCAAATATGAGAGGAGAGTGAAGGAGCTGACCTACCAGGTAAGTTTGGATTTAACTAAAAACTATCATGATTTCTTGGTTTTGAAATCATCTCTCTATATAGTGCAGTAACATTGCTTCTTTTATATAGACTGAGGAGGACAAGAAGAATGTGCACAGACTTCAGGATCTGGTGGATAAGCTGCAGCTCAAAGTCAAGGCTTACAAGAGACAGGCTGAGGAGGCTGTGAGTCAAATGTTTTGTATTTGTTTATACAGGAATGTAACACAAATAAAAAATTACAGAAAGAAAACAATATGATGTAAATTAAAAAATACAAAATACTTCAACTCCAAACCCTTTGCAGGAGGAGCAGGCCAATACTCACTTATCCAGGTTCAGGAAGGTCCAGCATGAGATGGAGGAAGCTCAGGAGCGTGCTGACATCGCTGAGTCCCAGGTCAACAAGCTGAGAGCCAAGAGCCGTGATCATGGAAAGGTAAAGATTATTACGTGGGCACCTTAGTTTAATGTGGTATATCAAGTTCTTTACAAGCCACATATTTTCATTCCATTTTAATTAACTTTTTATTTTAAGAATAGATGCTGAATCTTCTTTCTTGTTTTCTTTCTAGTCTGAAGCTGCTGAATAAGAGACATCCCTTTGGAGCTTTTGGACAAAGTTCATAAAATATGAACTAGCTGTTTAATTGTCTTCTTACACTGTGTTTATGTGTTTATACAATAAACATTTTCCTCATAATGTATTAATATTTACTCTGTATTATTGACTCCCTTCCTACTCTTTAACCTTTGTGCCTCACTAAGGACATATTTGGCATTTTTTATTTTCTTGATCATTTAGTCTGTGTTCATGCATATAGCATCAATTTCTCCAAGTTATAATAGTTTTATGCTACACTATATAGACATAACTGTTCCTCCTTCTTTTCTTTTTTTTCTTTCTTTTTTAAAAAACTGACACTGCACAAAAATGAATAATGCATCAAAATCAAATCAAGATTTGGAACATGCTACACAATTGGGCCACAATCATGTTGTCAGACCAAGGCACATTTTAATAATGTAAACTCATTCTGCCAGAAGATATGTTCATGTGCCTGTGAGTGCAGCAGAAATAATAATGCATATTTTTCAGTTAGTCAAACTATTATCTTGACACAGTTGCATTGGGTTAGCACACCATACATGTGTACATGAAACAAAATGAAGAAAACACACAAGGCTTGCCACCAGTCAGGGAATGACACCACCAGCATTAGCCACGAGGTACACATGGCTTTGTTTGACTGAAAAATGCAATATATTAAAGGACAGGCAATAGACACCTATTAGGGAAAGAACAGCATCAATGTAAAGGTTTAAAACTATTGATAATTTCTTTATTGTAAAAAAAAACAAAAACAAAAAACAAGTGGCTACAGGAGGACTGATATATTTGTCCAATCACCCAACTCTAATAAGAGTTTTAACTGCACAAACTGTAGCCTACTGTTAATATCTGTTGTGATTAAAGTATTTGGTTTTAAATGTCAATTTACTTGCGTTAAGACATTTTGAATGTATTTTCAAAGGAGCATTACATGGTGATGAATATGGAGATGAGGATGAAGCCCATCATCAAGTTCAACAAGTAAAGTCCACTAAATTTTATATTGTGTACCATGGGCCTGATTTACTAAAGGTGTGCAAACTTAACATCACCCGCAAAAAATATGCAAGCTGATCTGTTTACACAGCGCACTGAGGTTTGCTTCTTTCAACTGTGTAAGATAATACGCATGGTCCTTGCCATAATGAATATGAAATATGGGGCGTTTCAACCCCAGTGCGCAAAATACAGGGAGGAGAAAATGCAAATATGTTATTTAGTACATGCATTGTGATTTACCAAACCTGAAGGTAATTTTTCTGACGGTAACTGCGTCTATAAATAATACTGTAACGAACTGGGCATGTTACTGTTTTGTGTTATTTTGTGTTTAAGCCAGTTCTGTTCTGTTCAGTAAAGTGCTGTCTAGCTTCTGCTAGGTTTGTTGTTTTGGCGTTGGCCTGTGTATTAAAAAAGCAATAAAGAGCCAACTAAACCGGCTAACGTCTCGGTGGTCATTGAGGGACGTTACATTGGTGTCAGAAGAAAAGAAAAAAAAAACAGACAAGAGACGTCGCCTTCAAAGTGTGGGCTCGCCCGCCATCTCGACCACAACGAACGATAACGTGGTGGAAATGCTGACTGGTGATGCCCTGTCGAACCTGCTGCTACTGAGTCCTGATGATAGGAGTGATAACAACGCTTTAGTGGGAGCACTAAAAAGGCGCTTTGGACTTTGCACAGCGGCCAGCCTGCTCCGCTCTGAGCTGTGCAGCCGACGACGATGACCCGGGGAGCCGCTGAGGGATCTTGCCAACGACATTGAGGGCGCTGCTGCCAGCCGACCTGCGCATCCAGACACTGCTGGCTCACCCCAAGTCTCTTCTGGAGGCTTTGGAGCTAGCCTCGGAGAGAGAGATGCTGTGTGTTAGTCCCCTGGGGGCCACTATGGACAATTCACCGAAGGTGAGGGCAGCAAGTGAGGCTGAAATGGACATGAGAACACCTCCCTGGGCGGAGGAGCTGTCACAGCTAGTCCGCACGGTCTCACTGTAAGGAGGTCGGCAGTCTAGGCCACGTCCAAGGACCTGCTGGGGATGTGGACAGCCAGGCCACTTGATCCGGGAGTGCCCCCATGCACCTGCAAACCAGGGAAAAGAGATGGGGACCGCATAATCGGGATGATGCGGATCCCTGGGACGGTGTCCCGACCCGACACAAGCGGGAATGCAGCGCCCCTCTGACAAATGGGGGCATCGTGGCCGGCAGTTGATGCGGACGGCCTGTTGGAGCGACTTGTGGTAGTGGGGCAAACCAGGGTAGAGGACTGCTGGTACGCCCCGACTGTGGACAGGACATGCTGTTCTGCACTGGTGGACACGGGCTCTTCAGCAACCCTGGTAAGACCTGGTGTGGTGGGGAACGGGACGACGGTTTTTCCCACCATAGTGAAACTACAGACTGTTACTGGAGAGCGGGCTCCCATGGTGGGTGAGACAGTAGTGACTCTGGGGTTGGGAAAAGAGAGGGTTCGCTGCCCAGTGTGGGTTGCGGATTTGGAAGACTGTATACTGGGGCTGGATGTCCTTAAGGCATTAGACTGTGTCATTGACACCAAGAGGGGTACACTCACCTTTCCAAATGGTCACATTGTCCAGATGTCTAAGCGGCCGACACAGCTGGCCTGCTCATCAGCCCACACCATTGCAGTACTACCTGCAGAGACAACAACCAACATGACCGCCTGCCCCACCCCCCCTGACGGACCACCTACACCACTCCCCTCCCCACCGGCCGTGGACTTACACTTTCACCCTGTGCCCCCAGCTGCCTGCTGCACCACCCCTAATGTACCCCCCACACCGCCCCTCCGCCTGCCTGGCAAAGAGCCACACCCACAGATCATGTTCCCAGCTGCCGGCTGCAGTACCAGGAATGAATCACTCACACTGCCCTCCACCCCGCCCAATGGACCACCTACACCTACCCCTTCAGTCGTTGCATTGCCTGACAGGAGAGATAGAGTTTTGGCGGTGAGGGAGGTCTGGCAGAAAAACTGTGATGGACTGACTCTCAGTGAACAGGATCTGTTGTGGCAGCTCCTATTGGACTTCAGGGAATGTTTTTCGCTGTCAGAGGATGATGTGGGCCGAACAGATCTCATCCAACACCACATTGAAACTGGAGATGCACTGCCCATTAGGATGAGACCCCGGCGCCTCCCTCTGGCCAGGCAAGCAGCGGCAGACAAGGCCCTACAGTAGATGCAACGGGTGGGACTCATTGAACCTTCCACCAGCTCTTGGGCCTCCCCTGTCGTCATGGTCCCCAAGAAGACACAGGTTGATTGGCGGTTCTGTGTGGATTTCGGACCCCTCAACAAAGTGACCAAAAAGGACCCCTATCCCCTCCCACGTATTGACGAGGCCCTGGACACGGTGGCAGGGTCTTCCTGGTTCTCTTCACTGGACCTCCGCAGCGGATACTGGCAGGTCCCCCTTGCCCCAGACGCCAGACCTAAGACAGCCTTCATCACCAGCGGGGGCTTGTGGCAGTTCAAAGTCCTTCCGTTTGGCCTCTGCAATGCCCCCGCCACATTTGAGAGACTGATGGACATGGTGCTTGCGGATATCCCCCACCAAGAGTGTGTTGTGTACCTGGACGACATTCTTGTGCATGGGGGGTCCTTTAGATTAGATTAGATTTCTTTATTTGTACCCGCAGGTAAATTTGGCTCGCAGTGAGAGACATTCATACAAAACAGAAAAATGAAAACAGTAAAATAGCCACACAACTCATCATCATCCCCATCATCATTCCATGCTGCGTCATAAAGTGCATTAAATATGTAGGGTGGCTACCCTAAAAGTGCATGGCATAAAGTGCGTAAGTGCATAAGTGCACTCATCATCATCAACACAGTCATTGTCAACATCAACATCATCATCATCATCAACTCCCCAACCATCATCAAGGGATCACAAGTTCTTATTGAGATGTATGATGGCTGCAGGGACGAAGCTAGACCTGTGCCTTTGAGTTTTGGTCCTAGGTATGGTGTACCTGCGGCCAGATGGGAGGAGCAGGAAGTCTCTATAGAGGGGGTGAGATCTGTCTCCTAAGATGGAACCAGTGAGCCGCTGCAGCTGTCTTATATACAGGGCTTCTGGGCTAAGGTGTGTCTCACCGATTGTCCTGCTAGCCCATTTGACGACCTGGCTCAGTGAGTTCCTGCTTTTTAAAGACAGGTTGCCAAACCATGCCACCATACAAAAAGAAATGACAGACTCAATAAAAGCACGGTAGAACAGCTTCATCAGTGATCTGTCAACATGAAAGTGAGACAGTTTCCTTAAACAGAAAAGACGCTGGTGTCCCTTCTTACACACAGCTTCACAATTTTCATCAAAGGTAAGTTTAGTGTCTATGATTGTACCCAGATACTTGTAAGATTGTACAAGTTCTACTGTCTGACCTTTGATGTATGTGACTTCATGTGGAGGGGCTTGCTTCCTAAAATCGATTTTCATATCCTTGGTCTTTTTTGTGTTTATCTCTAAATGGGACTCCTCACACCACTCTATAAAATGGTTGACAACCGGACCATGACCTGTCTCTCCTGCCTGTAACAGGCTGATGATGACTGTGTCGTCTGCATATTTCATAATGGTTCTCCTATCAAACCCACTCTGACACATGTTAGTGTACAAAATAAAAAATACAGGGGACAAAACACAACCCTGTGGGGAACCTGTGGAGGAGCAGACCTGGTCAGATAAGGATCCATTAACCCTCACTTTCTGTGTTCTATTAGTCAGGAAGTCAAGGGACCAACCCACGATATTCTTACTCAGGCCAAACTGTTCTAGGAGCCTCTTTGCTAAGATGTGGGGCTGCATTGTGTTAAAAGCCGATGAAAAGTCGATAAATAAAAGTCTGACGTGTGAGCCGACTTGCTCAACATGTTTGACAATCTGGTTGATCAGGGTAACTGTAGCGTCCTCTACCCCTCTATTTGGTCTGTATGCAAACTGCATTGGATCTAATGCCTGCCCTGCTACTTCCAGGATCTTGGTCTTGACAAGTCTCTCAAAAGATTTCATGACTACTGATGAGACAGCCACCGGTCTTAGATCGTTTAGGACCTTGGGGCAGCTGACCTTTGGGACAGGGACTACTACTGTATCCTTCCAGATTGCAGGGACATTGAGTCAGCCCTAGGGACTCTCAGGCGGGTGTTGGAGAGGGTGGCGGCAGCGGGATTAAAACTGCATCCCCAGAAGTGCCACTTTATGAGACGGGAGGTCTCATTCCTGGGTCACAGACTTGGGGGAGGCGGGGTTAGCACCATGGATGACAAAGTGCAAGCTGTGAAGGACTGGCCCTCCCCCAGCTCTGTGCGGGAGCTGAAGAGCTTTCTGGGACTGTCCTCCTATTACAGGAGGTTTGTGAAGGGGTTCTCCGGCTGCTGCAGAAAGGGGAGGACTTTGTGTGGGCATGAGTGCCATGCAGCATTCACCTCACTGCAGAGGGCCCTCGTGGAAGCCCCAGTTCTCGCCCCACCTGACCTCGCCCTGCCTTATGTCCTTGACACTGGTGCCAGCAGTTTTGGCTCTGGGGCTGTGCTGTCACAGGTGACGCCTGGAGGGGAGAGAGTGTTGGCATATCACAGCAGGACATTCAACAGTGCTGAACGTCGCTACTGTGTCACCAGGCGGGAGTTACTCGCTGTGGTTAGCGCCATCCGACACTTCAAATATTACCTCGGGGGCCTCCACTTCACAGTCAGGACTGAGCCAGAGGGCCAGCTGGCACGCTGGATTGAAGAGCTGCAGGCATATGACTTCACTGTGGTCCACAGACAAGGCGCTCAACATGGAAATGCAGACGCACTTTCCCGCCGGCCCTGCATCGCTGATGGCTGCCACTACTGCGGGAAAAGGGAGACACAGGAGGGTGAGCGGCTGCAACCTGAGGTGAAATGTGCAGCGGGGAGACCCGAGAGGCCGTCTGCCGAGCAGGGAATGACAACTGTGGATACAGCTGAGTGGCGGCACAAGCAGGAGAAGGACAGCGACATCAGTGTGGTGCGTACATGGGTGACGGCACAGCTTAGACCCTTGTGGCAGGAAGTCGGCATGTGTTCTCGTGCCAGCAAGGGACTCTGGTCAATGTTTGGAGCCCTGCAGCTGCAGGAAGGGGTGCTGCAGAGGGGTTGGAAAGAACCGGCTAGGGGTGAGACACGGTGGCAGGTGGTGGTGCCGAAGACCCTGCGGGGGGTGGTGCTCCAGGCGGTGCACGGAGGTCCAGGATCGGGCCACGAGGGGTCGGTAAGACGCTCTGCCGCCTCCGTCAGGGATTTCACTGTGGCCAACATAGGCGGGATGTGGAAGACTATTGCCGCCGCTGTGATAGCTGCACAGCGAAGAAGGGCCCCACGGACAGATCTCATGCTCAGCTTCAGCAGTTTCCGGTGGGGGGTCCCATGGAGAGAGTGGGGCCCTAAGTGTAATATAAATATGTATGATTTACATTACTTATTCAGAACTTAAGAGACACTGTAAGCACTAATATCAGGCAGGTTTGAATCTTGTTACTATATTTTTTCCCCACAACTTTTGAACACTGTAACCCACACTGTCAAATTACTGTGATATAGAAATAAACAGTTTTGGCATCAATACAGTATCATTTATTATTATTTAGAGTCTAGATCTATTTTTTGTTTGTTTGTTTTTTAAAATTTAAAAATTTTTTACATGTTCTTTATATGTGCCACCCTTCCTGAGACTGTGCCCCAGCCTGGCCCCCTAATCCAGCAACATGGAGGTTAGTTTAGCATATCAGGAATGTTGAGAAATATAATTTACAAATGTAAATCAATTGTTAAAATAAAATAAGTCAACTCTCTGTTTACTTATTGTATTGCATTAAATATGAATTGCTGAATTTATTGTCTATAAATAAAGTGTGTTTTTCTGTGATAGAGGAACTTGGAAAACATTAGTAAAATTCTTAAAAGAGTGAATTCAAATCTAAAAATGATGATTGTCCCCCAGCTGACATTAATACACAAAAGCCAAGCCTGCATAAAGAAAATTAATTATTTTATTGTTTAACTTTTGTTCAGGGACACTCCAGCGTGCTTTTAGCCTGATCACACTCTCACAGTTATAAACAGGGTTGGGAGAGTTACTTTAGAAATGTATTCCAATACACGTTCTAATTACCTGTTAAAGAATGTAGTCAATGACATAGTATCACAATATTAAAGTAATGTAACTTGACTATTGTCCATTAGTTTAGAGGACCTTGATGCAAATTATGCAATAATAAAGATATAATATGAAAAGATAAGGATGATAGAAAAGAAATGTCAATAAAATGACTTTTACTTATGTGAATCCTGTTAGACAATCCTGTTAGAACAATATAACCTTAGATTAGAAAATGGGGGAAACCACGATTCAAAAATGTGTTCTCTGCTCAAAGAAAAAGTTGTTTTTCATCAAGCACATTGAAACAGTAGTATATGGATTTACAAGCAAAGTGCATAACACATGATGTGCATTACAGAGATCATTCTTTTTCATTTGTACTGCTTGAATATCCTCCTAAAGGGAATATGGTGACAGTCTAAACATGTCCATGTCACATGAGCAGCAAAAGAAATGAACACCACCAATACATCTCAGACTCATCATAGAAGAGTCCCAGATGTGATCAGAACAAAAGTTATAACCCATGGGCCACTGTAATGCTCAGTTATTCCTGCAAGTAAAAAATATTATCATATTACGGTTACTTTTTCACAACAGCCTGTGTGAGGTGATATCTAACAAAAGACAAAGGTTAAGGGTAGTTGATGAACATCTGTAATCTTTCTACATGCACCACATATATCCAATCTGATAAAAATATGAATTCTGAAATTGTGATTTGAGCTTTAGCAATCAGTAACAGAAAAGAAGCTATCTAGAGTGATTGATAATATTCATTTATGTTATGCTTCACTTGCCGAAAATAATCATTACATGTCCTAAGAACCAGCTTGAAATGAGTCAAAAAAAGTTAAGAAAGACATTACATCTATTAACTCACTTCATGATATGTGCTAAGTGTTTCTATTTTTATCAGTTTTCTTTGGAGAGTCAAATTAACTCAAACATGTTCAAGTCCTGCCAGAACATTTGTATCATACTTCTTTGATATCTTCCTTAGTATCAAATGAAGCAACTGGATGAAGTCCATTTTGCATGTGGAACTTATTTTGAGCTATACCTGAATGAGTTGGCAACTGTGTTCATGACCATTTAAGAATATATGTAAGAGGTGATTGAACTTTTATGGATGGTACTTCATCTTCAGCTCTATTACAGCATTACTAGATGTGCCAAAGTTCTGTAACTGTAGACAACAAATATTTTGGCATATTTACAAAGTCAAGCTCCTTACATGTAGCTGACATTGCCCTTTAAAAATATTAATGTGGTGTAATCTTAACTAATAAAGTGCTTTCATTTCCAAGTTGACAAGTTTACATTTGTAAGATGTTTAAGATTAAATAGTGGAAAAATCAGCTATGAATTATGGATGAATTACATTTAGAGTATTATTTTGGTATTAATGACACACACAGGATCACAGAGGTTTTTGTTATCATAATGAAAGTATTGGCATTATTATTGTCAAATATTAAGAAGCATTTCAAATCATTTCCCCCAAGACTTATAATATAGTTTAAGTATTTAATCAGAATGTGTTGACAACTATCTTATATTAGTGTCATTTAGAAGTGAACTATCAAAGATCTCAACTATGCAGTGTCCTGCAACTGAATACCAGTGGAATCTTGATGGGTCTCCAAAACCGACCCCCAAAGCTGCCCATGAAATAAAACATATTGATGTTAACTACATGATTAAACTTTCATGCCCTTTAAATCAAGAACTATATTTGTTGGAATCGTACACAAACCATATTCTGCACTATTTAATGAATGTTAAAATTTGGCCATCGTTCCATGCCTGCACTTGGAGGCAGCATTGGACCAACATTTATAATTAATCTTGGGAAGAAATTAATACGCACCTCCTTCTTTCACTCTGAATAGTTTTATATTGATGTTTACTGAGGTAGAACTTGGAGGCAGTAGTGGACTTACATGTATATTAGCAACTTTATGAATCACTGAGTTAATGTAGGAGATACATGATTGAGCACCTCTCTTTCACTCTAAATATTTTCCTGAAGACATCTTTCAGGAAAATATGTTTTTCCCCAGTACTCTAAAATTACTATTTGCTTTCTTTTAAGCACATATGTTCACAGTCAACGTTTCTGATGAAAGCAGGCAAAAGTAAAATAAAATTATTTTAGCACCGAAGAAGGTATTTGTCTTTATGAATTTTAAATTGAGTTCTCTTACTAAGCAATCATCAGTTTTATAATATTTAATTTATATTGTTACACCCACGTTGTGTATGTCACATTCACTTTTGTAATCAAGTACAAATTCATAATTCATTATGTATTTTCCAATTTACAGTTACAAATAAATCATACAAATAAAAATCTCCAACATCAGATGAATACAAGACCATTACTACATCATGTTGATATTTAAACACTGTCTTTTCAGGCTCCACTAAAGTGCCACCATTAGTACAGACGCAGAGATGGAGTGCTATGGCCCTGCGGCTGTCTACCTCCAGAAGCCAGAAAATGAGAGGATTGAAGCACAAACCACTCCTTTTATGCCAAATCTGCCTTCTTTGCGGTGGATAAGGAAGATATGTATGTCAAGGGTAAACTTGCAAAGCAACAGTTGAGACTGAGGGTAGGTATATTCCCAATGAAGACCCTTTCTATGTTTTTTTCCCCATTAACTTCCATTTACTTTAAATAGTGGTTCATAATTCATATTGATACAGTGGTTAACAAGGACATCCATCTGATGAGCTCTGAATTTGAAAAATAAATCTTAGGAAAAACACTTTTTTACTAGGAAGTGAGGAGCAGGCTGAACCTGATGGCACTGAGGGTAACTCAGATTATTATTATTATTATCATTAAACCTTTATTTAACCAGGCGAATCTATTAAGAACAGGTTTTTATTTTCAATGATGGCCTGAAAGCATCAGCTTCTTGAAGGGGAGGGGGATGGGGGGGCTGTGAAAGGAAGGGTTTGTTAAATAGATAATGATATCTTATAGAAAATTTACCATTGATTAATATGTAACATATATTTGTAAACATATCCTAATTCACAAATGGCAGTACAGTTACAGTTTGTTCTTCCATCACCTCCTGGGCCTGAACTCAGCGGATATGTTGAAAGCTCTGCTACCCAAGAGTCAAGGTTGGAAATGAGATTCTGACCAAAAGTCAGACTGTGCCACAAGTATGATATGGAAAATGTCATGTTTGAAAAAATAAAATGGCAATATTTCCATTTTAACAAGAAAATAGGATTTTGAGAAATTCTCATTCTAAAATCTTGATTTTAGATCCTAGGTTAGCAATTCTGTCTGTGTAAGTCTATCTATGAGAAAATGTTCTTGTGGATGGTCATCCGTATCAATGAGATGCTGGACACAAAGCAGCCAAGACAGTACTTCATTGGAGTGTTGGATATTGCTGAATTTGAGATATTTGATGTGAGTGACTTGAAGAATATTTGAGTTGCATCTCGTCAACAATATTTTTCTATGACTGATTAAATTACCATAATTACAGTTCAACAGCCTGGAGCAACTCTGCATCAACTTTACCAATGAGAAACTGCAACAGTTCTTCAACCACCACATGTTTGTCCTGGAGCAAGAGGAGTACAAGAAAGAAGGCATTATCTGGGAGTTCATTGACTTTGGTATGGACTTGGCTGCCTGCATTGAGCTTATTGAGTGATTTCTTGTATCATGTGCAATGTGTTTGCTTCCACTGTTAAAACCTTTGATGTGAATTTTTTTTTTTCCGTCAGCCAATGGGCATCTTCTCCATCATTGAAGAGGAGTGCATGTTCCCCAAGGCCTCTGACACAACTTTCAAGAACAAGCTGCATGATCAGCATCTTGGCAAGACCAAGGCCTTTGAGAAGCCAAAGCCTAAAAAGGGTGCGCCTGACTAAAAAACCTGTATTCTCGCTAATGGCCAAAGGCAAGCATCAAAATGGGAGTCCACAAACCAATGGGTGATGTCACAGTGGCTGACTCCATCATTTTTCACACTATGTTTAAACTACAACTTTCAGAATTGTTTTCTACTACTAACTGAACAAGAAAGTGAACCACATGGTTGAGACTGCTCTTTTGACATTGGCTATTAGTAAAAATAATGTTATGCAGTAAGTTGTGATGTCCCCAGGTAAGAAGCAATCTTGCACACTAAATGTGACACATTGATGAAAACAAACATTTTGAATATGATTTTGGAACTTTCAGGTCTTATGAAGAACTTCTTGGTCATCCATCAGCTGAGGTGTAACGGTGTGCTGGAAGGCATCAGAATCTGCAGAAAGGGCTTCCCCAGCAGAATCCTCTATGGTGACTTCAAGCAGAGGTGATATAATTTAATAAAAGCAAATCAAGTTGATTTCAGTTAAAACAGCCCACCAAGATGTGGGGTCACTGTAAGTAACAACACAATATTCTCTTGTAGATACAAAGTATTGAATGCCAGCATCATCCCTGAGGGACAGTTCATTCTGGACAATAAAAACAAAGGGGTATTTTATTTTATTTTATTTTTTTATTTTGTTTCTATGAAAGAGCTCTATTTTTGTTATTTTAAGTCACTAAAGAAAGCTGATGGTTATTGTGAACAATAAATGGTCAACGTTCATGCTCTCTCCTTTGATTGATTCAGGAGTCCAACTCTTACGAACCTAGAGATAGTAGGTGCAATTAGTGGGTTGTCAATCCAGACTAAGGGCGCTACACAACCATAAGACTTTTCATTTATTATAATTCATTTATGGCGAGAGCTAATTTATTCATGAGTTTATATTAAGTATTTGTGCTCTTGTTATATGCTTTTGGTTTTTAGAAACTGTTTTTTCTGAGCACTGCCATTCTGTGTCAGTGCGCCCAGCCTGTAAATTGAGATCGGTGAGAAATTCATATTTCTTTCCAAATTAGTTTGCATGTAAATTTTGTATTAATTTGTATTTGTACCTTCATTGAGCTAATTTTAAGCACTTATTTGTTTACTGTAAGCGTTGAGAAGCAATTTTGGTTACAAACCACGCAAGGTGAGCAGCTCAACCGGAACTCCTACCGGTATTTTTTTCAGAAGTTACGTTGCATCTTGGGTAATTTGAGTGTGAGCAGTCAACTCTCGATGCATACTGGTGCATTTCTGGTGAGGGGTTCTCAACCTTTTGCAAGCTGGGCCCCCCCAAAGCTGGTTCAATGCAGTTGGGGTCCCCCTTCCTCTCCACTACGCCACTGTGCATAGATAGATAGATAGATAAACCTAGGCTAAGCTTTTATTGTTAGGCCCACACTATTATTATTATTATGAGTAGTGGTAGGCCTATTATCATTACTAGGCTATTGCTATAATTGGGAATTGGCACCAGACCTCTGATATGAATTTATGCTTTATAATGGTTATTATTAGTAGTATTATTATTACTAGGCCTAATAGTAAGCATATCATCTGCATTTTTTTACAGAAGCTTGCAGGTAGGTGATGTTAATGTGAGACCTGAGCCTGCTTTGCCTTGCAAAGATCCTGTATTCTTGGCGCAATGTGTGATAAACATAGCCTCAAATAAATCCTCGATTTGCATACTATTGCGATATTTCATTTTGAGTGCTTGAGTCTGGACGTGGAGTGATGTGGGTCTCCTCTTTGCTCTGACTGCAGTGCGAGGCTACTGTGAACCTGACCGCCTGTGAGTGCTTTGGGACGGGGGAGGGGCTCACGTGATACGTGCTTTAATGTCTGAGTCTCCAAAACATCATGAAAATGTTTTATTCATGTTTTATAGAATCTGTTCTTACATTTACATTTATCTGCTGGTTTGAGTCAATTAACTTAAAGAATCGCAACACTTCAGGGCATTGTCAATGTGTGTAGTAAAATCGCTGGTACTCCACTGACAGACATTTCCCTTTTGCACAAACTAGGCCCCTGAGGAAAGCAAAACAAATCTTGTCTGACCCCAGTCATCCACTGGCATCGGAATTTAAACTGCTCCCATCTGGACGCAGATTTTGTATGCCCAGATGTTGGACAGGTAGATTTAAAAAGTCCTGGGTTCCAGCAGCCATTGGCCTTTTAAATGATGGATGATTCTTAGCCTTTTTTAAGCCATTTTAAGGTGGATTGCACACACTGTGGTTACTTTAACTTTTTAGTTTTTACAGTACTATTTATTGTTATTCTCTATTGTACTTTTGTGGATTGTTTATTTTTAAATTGTAACTGTAATTGTTATTGTCATTTCTCTTGTTTTGCTGCTGGCTGCACCACAAATTGCCCCCCGGGGACAAAAAAGATATCTTGAACTTGAACTTGTGTTCACTATGTGGAGCTAGAAAACAGCCACAAAGTAACACACACAGCCACTAATCATAAGGGAATGTAGAGAAAAATCACATAAGTCACTCCAAACGTTTTGGATCAATCAATTTTCTTGGTTTTCTAGGGGTTGCTGTCGACCCTTTTTGCCCCGCCTTTTTGCGCGACCCATAAAATATCAAATTTTTTCGCCTGACCTGGCGAGCTCCGCCACGTTTCATGACTTGTGGGGTATGATGATGTTGTGAAAAAGTCAATCGTTTCGGCGAAATATCCCTACAGGGACATAGGGACTAATCGCTCAGGCCCTAATAATAATAATAATAATAGTCATATAAAGAACATGTAAAAAGTAAAAAGGTATAACCCATGGACCACTGTAATGCTCACTTATTTCTTCTACAATCAGTATCAGCAGAAAAGAAGCTATGAAGAGTGATGGATAATATTCATATACCAGTCATTTTAAATTCTCTGACCATTTGCTGAAATTAATCACTATATGTTCGAAAAACCAGCTTGAAATGAGTCAAACCCAGTTAAGAAAGACATTACATCTGTTAATTCACTTCATTATATGGGCTAAGTGTTTCTATTTTTATCGATTTTCCTAGGACACCTGTATCATATTTCTTTGATATCCTCGTTAGCATCAAATGACGGAACTGGATGAAGTTCATTTTGCATGTGGAACTTATTTTGGCCAATTCCCCTAATACAGTTGGCAACTGTGTTCATGTCCATTTAAGAAGATATATGACAGGTGAATGAACTTTTATGGATGGTACTTCATCTTCAGTTTTATTACAGGATCACTAGATGTGCCAAAGTTCTGTAATTGTAGACAACAAATATTTTGGCATATTTACAAAGTCAAGCTCCATACATAGCGTAGCTGATATTGCTTTTTAAAAATATTAATGTGATGTGATCTTAACTAATAAAGTGCTTATATTTCCAAATAAACAAGTTGACATTTATAAGATTGTTAAGATTAATACAGTGATGGATTATGGATGAATTATTTTTAGAGTATTATTTTGGTATTACTGACACACACAGGAAAACAGAGGTTTTTGTGAGCACATTTAAAGTTTTGGTAAACATTGCATTAATGTTGTCAAGAATTATGGAGCATTGGAAATAACTTCCCCTGAGACTTAGTATATAGTTTATATTAAAGGTTAAAATAAACAATTAATCAGAATGTGTTGACAACTGTCTTATATTAGTGTCATTTAGAAGTGAACTATCAAATATCTCAAATTTGCAGTGTCCTGCAACTGAATACCAGTAGATTTGGATGAGTTTCCAAAAACCAACCCCCAAAGCTGCCAATGAATGCAACATAAAAAGACTGTTGATGTTAACTACATGATTCAAGTTACATGCCCTTTAAATCAAGAACTATATTTGTTGGAATTGTACACAAACCATATTCTGCACTATGCAATGAATGATAACATTTGGCCATCATCCCATGCCTGCACTTGGAGGCAGTAGTGGACCAACATCTATAATAGCAACTTTATGAATCCCTGATGATTAATCTAGGAGAGAAATCAATAAACACCTCCTTCTTTCACTCTGAATAGTTTTATAGGTAGAACTTGATTTAGTGGGATGTTTTACTGAAGTATGTGTGCATTTACCTATATATAATTTCTCTTTTGTTTTTTTTTAAGAGAATATGTTCACAGTCAACATTTTGATGAAAGCAAGCATGTTGAAAGTAAATTAAAATGTTTTTAGTATAATGTACATTGAATTTATTAGTAATGTAATCCATTCGACTGTAAATATTCCACTTTACATTTTATTCAATATTTTACACCCACATTGTGTATCTCACATTCACATTTGTGATCAATTTGTAATGCATTATATAATTTTAAAATAATAATTACAAATTGTTTATCAGCTGTATATATGTCACTGCCAAAAAATAAGCAACAGGATGAGGCCATGACCAAACTGAGTCATAGACTGCAGCTGACCAAGCACTCCCACCCTCTATAAAAGCAGCAGCCCTGGACTTCTACATGAACTGGTAGGCACCCAACACAGGTGAGTGTATTGACTATGATCTCAGTTTTAACTCCTTTTGATAAGTCAGTAAAGTTAAAGTAATTACAAATGTAGTTTGTCCATATTTCTTTGTCTGATTTATCTTTGTTTCAGGGGATATTCAGGTGATATTTCATGGCATAAAAAAGTAGTCTTGAGCAGACAACATTTTTCCAAAACAATTTCTTGAAATACTCTTTAGTACAATAATTATAATTAGTTATATCCAGTACATAGCATTTCAACACATACTGCATACTAAGTGATCATTAAGAGCAGTAATATTTATCTGGTTGTTGAAGTCAGTTTTGAAAATTGATGATTGAACTGAGTACAGGTAGCACTTATTTGTTAAGTAAATAGGTATTACCAAGTTCACACTTGACAGCTCTCAAACTGACATTCTACAAGTAAGATTTAAAATGAGAAAGCAAACTGAAGCATGTTTCACCATCTTTTTATAGCATCTTGACACTCCACCAAATACTGTACCAGTCATCTTTTTTGGAGCCAGTTGAGGTAAAACGAATCAAATCTCCAACATCAGATGGATACAAGATTTACATTTCTACATTATGCTGATATTTTTGTGATCTTTTCAGTCTCCACTAAAGTGCAACCATGAGCACAGACGCGGAGATGGAGTGCTATGGCCCGGCGGCCATCTACCTCCGGAAGCCAGAGAGGGAAAGGATTGAGGCTCAAACTGCTCCTTTTGATGCCAAAACTGCCTTCTTTGTGTCGGATAAGGAAGAAATGTATCTCAAGGGTAAACTTGTGAAGAGAGATGGTGGCAAAGCCACAGTTCAGACTGATTGTGGAAAGGTAGGTATATTTCCAAAGAATACCCTTTCTATGTTGGGGTTTCTCATTTTTTTCACATTGCCATTTGTTTAAAATTATAAGTAAAAAATAATTAGTGGCTCTGGGTTCATACTAACACAGTGGTTAACAAGGACATCTATCTGATGAACTCTACATTTGAAAAATAAATCATAGGAAAACCACTTCTACTGTTTCTCTTTTTCCAGGAACTCACTGTAAAAGAAGATGAAATCTTCCCCAGGAACCCTCCAAAGTTTGATAAAATTGAGGACATGGTCATGATGACCCACCTCAACGAGCCTACTGTGTTGTATAACCTCAAAGAGCGTTTTGCATCCTGGATGATCTACGTGAGTTTCCACTTAACTAATGCAATGACTATTTATATCTGACTATCTAAATGTTAACACTATGTTTATTTTATATTTGTGCTATTACAGACCTATTCTGGGCTGTTTTGCGTTGTTGTGAATCCCTACAAGTGGCTTCCTGTGTATGACGCTGTAGTTGTGGGAGGATACAGAGGCAAGAAGAGGATTGAGGCACCGCCTCACATCTTCTCTATCTCTGATAATGCCTATCAGTTCATGCACACAGGTAAAATTAAAGTTAGCAGTGTTAAATCATGTAGAATTAAGGTTACACATAAGCTTATAGAGGGAATTGCAAAAAAAGAAATTCATGTGAAATGTCTATGTTTGTATTTCAGATCGTGAGAACCAGTCTATCCTGATCACGTAAGTATAACAGAAACTGTAATACTAAATCATATAATGATAATAAAGCAGAATCTTGACATGTGTCTCTTATACCCCAGTGGAGAATCCGGTGCAGGAAAGACTGTCAACACCAAACGTGTCATCCAGTACTTTGCAACAATTGCAGCTATTGGAGCCAAGAAGGCTGAGCCAACTCCTGGAAAGATGCAGGTAAATTAATATAAAATTGTTTGTCAGAGGAAGGTAAATGTGAATGTTTAGCCCATGTAACTCAAATCCTCTCTTGCAGGGCTCCCTTGAGGACCAAATTGTTGCAGCCAACCCTCTGCTGGAGTCCTATGGTAATGCCAAGACTGTGAGGAATGACAACTCCTCTCGTTTTGTAAGTAATCCAGGGAACATCTCAAGACATTTTGTTGCTAAATTACAAAAGCTGATGTTATCAATGATCTGGCTGTCTAGGGTAAATTCATCAGAATCCACTTTGGCTCTTCTGGGAAGCTGGCTTCAGCTGATATTGAAACTTGTAAGTTTCAACCATGATGTGAATCAAGATTAATATGAAGTGTCATATATTTTGGATAAAATGTATTAGAGTCTCTGGTTGAATTTGCTTTTCTTAGATCTGCTGGAAAAGTCCCGTGTAACCTTCCAGTTGTCTGCTGAAAGGAGCTACCACATCTTCTATCAACTGATGACTGGCCACCAACCTGCGCTCCTGGGTATGTTACTTTGTGAATTTGACACTGAAACTTAAATAATGCCAGAGACAAGACCAAGCAATGATGTGTATTTTACTGTGCTCCTATAGAGGCTCTTCTGATCACCACAAACCCCTATGACTACCCAATGATCAGTCAGGGTGAAATCACTGTGAAGAGCATTGATGATGTGGAAGAGTTCATTGCAACAGATGTAAGAAAACATTTTTGTTAAGTATATCTTGCATGCTTAATGCAACTGGGAAGTTTTTCAAATACCAATAAATCTTCTTCATGTACAATGTAGACTGCTATTGACATTTTGGGCTTCAATGCTGAGGAGAAGCAGGGCATCTACAAGCTGACTGGTGCTGTGATGCATCATGGCAACATGAAATTCAAGCAGAAGCAGCGTGAGGAGCAGGCTGAACCTGATGGCACTGAGGGTAACTCGGATAATGATATCTTATAGAAAATCTACCAGTGATTAATATGTAACATATATTTGTAAACATATCCTAGTTCACAGATGGCTAACAGTTTGTTTTTCCATCAGTGGCTGATAAAATCGCCTACCTCCTGGGCCTGAACTCAGCTGATATGTTGAAAGCTCTGTGCTACCCCAGAGTCAAGGTTGGAAATGAGATGGTGACCAAAGGTCAGACTGTGCCACAGGTAAGTTAAAGAAAGTTCAATATTTGAACAAATAAAATGGCAATAGTTCCAATTTAACAAGTAAATATGATCGTGATCATTCTAAAACCTTTATTTCTAGGTCAACAATGCTGTCAGTGCTCTGTGCAAGTCTGTCTATGAGAAAATGTTCTTGTGGATGGTCATCCGTATCAATGAAATGCTGGACACAAAGCAGCCAAGACAGTTCTTCATTGGAGTGTTGGATATCGCTGGATTTGAGATCTTTGATGTGAGTGATCTGAAGAATGTTTGAGTTGCATCACATCAACATTGTTTTTCTATGACTGATTATATCACCATAATTACAGTTCAACAGCCTGGAGCAACTCTGCATCAACTTCACCAATGAGAAACTGCAACAGTTCTTCAACCACCACATGTTTGTCCTGGAGCAAGAGGAGTACAAGAAAGAAGGCATTATCTGGGAGTTCATTGACTTTGGTATGGACCTGGCTGCCTGCATTGAGCTTATTGAGAAGGTCAGTAGTCAATCAAGTCAAAGTGATTTCTTGAATCATGCAAATGTTTGCTTCCATGTTTAAACCTTTGGTGTGATTTTTTTTTCTCAGCCAATGGGCATCTTCTCCATCCTTGAAGAGGAGTGCATGTTCCCCAAGGCCTCTGACACTTCTTTCAAGAACAAGCTGCATGATCAACATCTTGGCAAGACCAAGGCCTTTGAGAAGCCAAAGCCTAAAAAGGGCGCCCCTGAGGCTCACTTCTCCCTGGTTCACTATGCTGGTACAGTTGACTACAATATCCAAGGCTGGTTGGACAAGAACAAGGACCCCCTGAATGACTCAGTTATCCAGCTCTACCAGAAGGCCTCCAACAAACTTCTGTGCTTCCTGTATGCGAAATATGGTGCAGAAGGTGAGAAATAAGATTGAGTAGAATGATCAGGAACTCTGAGTAACAGCACAGGTCAAAAACATGCTTTTTTTAAACACAATTTAAAAACTATTTTCAATTACTGCCTATACATGAGCTATTAGCAGCCTAATCAGTCGCAATTTATGATGTTATACAACACTCACAGTTTGTAGTTAGGAGTAAGAAACCATGTGTCTGTTACACTATTGACTATTCTGTATTAATGTATACATGCATGTATAATCACGCATATGCACGTATTATCACACACAATTAATAGATAGACACAGAAAACTTAAAAGTGCCATTAATTAATTAAAAGTTTGTGAAAACAGAGCCTGCTGCTGGTGGCAAAAAGGCTGGAAAGAAGAAGGGTGGTTCCTTCCAGACTGTGTCTGCTCTTTTCAGAGTATGTATTGTTTCATACTTTAAACTATGAAAACCATAATCTTGAAATACTGTTGACCATTTTTCTTATGTTGCTGATCCACAGGAGAACTTGGGCAAGCTGATGACCAACTTGAGGAGCACTCACCCTCATTTTGTCCGTTGTCTCATTCCTAATGAATCAAAGACCCCAGGTAAGAAGCACCTGGCCTAATGTTGCACACTGAATGTGACACATTGATGAAAACAAACATTTTGAATATGATTTTGGAACTTTCAGGTCTTATGGAGAACTTCTTGGTTATCCATCAGCTGAGGTGTAACGGTGTGCTGGAAGGCATCAGAATCTGCAGGAAGGGCTTCCCCAGCAGAATCCTCTATGGTGACTTCAAGCAGAGGTGATATAATTTAATAAAAGCAAATCAAGTTGATTTTCAGTTGAGTTAAAAACAGCCCGCCAAGATGTGGGGTCACTGTAAGTAACAACACAATATTCTCTTGTAGATACAAAGTATTGAATGCCAGCGTCATCCCTGAGGGACAGTTCATTGACAACAAGAAAGCTGCTGAGAAGCTGCTAGGCTCTATTGATGTGGATCACACTCAATACAAGTTTGGACACACAAAGGTTAATTTCTATGAACAATATCAAGATATGGTATGTACATACATCCTTTTGTATCAGTGAATGCTGATTACTGAATCCCTTCAAACAACCACACAGGTGTTCTTCAAAGCTGGTCTGCTGGGTGGTCTGGAGGAGATGAGAGATGAAAAACTGGCTAGTCTGGTAACCATGACTCAAGCTCTCTGCAGAGGATACCTCATGAGGAAAGAGTTTGTAAAGATGATGGAGAGGAGGTAGGATTATCATACAGTACACTGAACTGTAACCCTAACCCTAACTCTTGTTTTTCATTAAATAACATTACAGAAAAGTTACAATTTATTCATATTAATTTTCCAGGGAAGCTATCTTCTCCATTCAGTACAATATCCGTTCATTCATGAATGTGAAAAACTGGCCATGGATGAATCTGTACTTCAAGATCAAGCCTCTTCTGAAGAGTGCTGAGACTGAGAAGGAGCTGTCTGCGATGAAGGAGAACTATGAGAAGATGCAGACTGACCTGGCTACTGCTCTGGCCAAGAAGAAGGAGCTGGAGGAGAAGATGGTTTCCCTGCTGCAGGAAAAGAATGACCTGCAACTGCAAGTGGCATCTGTGAGTAAAATGCACACTCAGACAATTTTAGATGTTTAGAAATATTTATCATCCAAACTAATACCACATGTATGTTCAAATCTTAGGAATGTGAGAATCTCTCCGATGCTGAAGAAAGGTGTGAAGGTCTGATTAAGAGCAAGATCCAACTTGAGGCCAAACTCAAAGAAACAACTGAGAGACTGGAAGATGAAGAGGAAATCAATGCTGAGTTGACTGGCAAGAAGAGGAAGCTGGAGGATGAATGCTCTGAGCTGAAGAAAGATATTGATGACTTGGAGCTCACCTTGGCTAAAGTGGAGAAGGAGAAACATGCCACAGAAAACAAGGTTGGAATCATTTTAATCCTGTATTTATTTTTTAAAAAGGCAATGTATCTGATATTAGCTTTCAAGCATATGGTTATAAAGTGATGGAAGTAATGGATCTTCCCTGATACTTTCAGGTGAAAAACCTGACAGAGGAGATGGCATCTCAAGATGAGTCTCTTGCCAAGTTGACCAAGGAGAAGAAAGCCCTCCAAGAGGCTCACCAACAAACACTGGATGATCTCCAGGCAGAGGAGGACAAAGTCAACACTCTGACCAAGGCCAAGACTAAGCTGGAACAACAAGTGGACGATGTGAGAAAACTTTGCTTTTGATAACGTGTTTGTATTGTTGACTTAAAAACATTATTTCATATTAACGTTATAATATCATCTCAAAAGCTTGAGGGATCACTGGAGCAAGAGAAGAAGCTCCGTATGGACCTTGAGAGAGCCAAGAGGAAGCTTGAGGGAGATCTGAAATTGTCCCAGGAATCCATAATGGATCTGGAGAATGACAAGCAGCAATCTGAGGAGAAAATCAAGAAGTAAATTGTTTTTTTTAATTTTTAATCATTACATTGCCTCATTTCCATAATGCAGCACAAAAGCAATACCTTTTGTTTCCTATTCCAGGAAGGAGTTTGAGACCAGCCAGTTGCTCAGCAAGATTGAGGATGAACAGTCTCTTGGTGCTCAGCTTCAGAAGAAGATCAAGGAGCTCCAGGTTAGTATTTCATATGAATATTATACTCAGTGATCGAATCTCCAGTGCTCACAGTATGTTCAGTTCACAAGCCTTCTTTATATTACAATCATCAAACCTAGGCACGTGTTGAGGAGCTGGAAGAAGAAATTGAAGCTGAACGTGCTGCTCGGGCTAAGGTGGAGAAGCAGAGAGCCGACCTCTCCAGGGAACTTGAGGAGATCAGTGAGAGGCTTGAGGAAGCTGGTGGAGCAACAGCCGCTCAGATTGAGATGAACAAGAAGCGTGAGGCTGAGTTCCAGAAGCTGCGCCGTGACCTTGAAGAGTCAACCCTCCAGCATGAAGCTACCGCAGCAGCTCTCCGCAAGAAGCAGGCCGACAGTGTTGCAGAACTGGGAGAGCAGATCGACAATCTCCAGCGTGTCAAGCAGAAGCTGGAGAAGGAGAAGAGCGAGTACAAGATGGAGATTGATGATCTTTCCAGCAACATGGAGGCTGTAGCTAAATCCAAAGCAAGTTTATAACTGAAATATTGGCTGTCATTATACTTATAAATATGGATTTTATAATCAGGATAATTATGAAGTAGTCTCCAACTTAGACAGATGCAAAACACTTGCTTTGTTCATGTAAATATTTCTAAATACATCGTGTTTTGTGTTTTATAGGGCAACTTGGAAAAAATGTGCAGAACTCTTGAGGACCAGCTTAGTGAGCTTAAGGCCAAAAATGATGAGAATGTTCGACAGCTGAATGACATTAATGCACAGAGGGCAAGACTGCAGACAGAGAACGGTGAGTCACCTGTGATAAAAACTAGTAATAAAAGCCACAAATCATCATTTTGATAAATGACTCATTAAAATTTTGTCTTTCAGGTGAGTTTTCTCGCCAGCTTGAGGAGAAAGATGCTCTTGTTTCCCAGCTGACCAGGGGCAAACAGGCTTACACTCAGCAGATTGAGGAATTGAAGAGACATGTTGAGGAGGAAGTGAAGGTATAAAGTGTTTTTATCTCCTAATATTCGATTTTAATAGCCTACTGGTGGAACTGGGTACTCCATTTAATTTTAAGTAATTGTCAGTCCTTATCATTGCAAACAATGAAAATCTGAAAACTTCGCACAATCATGAATAGAAAATAATGATAAACAATTGTAGAATAATTTATTATTTCTATTTTAGTGACAAATAAGGGTTGGCAAGATGAGAAATTCAAAACTGTCTTAAAAAATAGTTTTAAAAGCATGCATCAGGTTTATTAATATGTAGATGTTGTGTTTTTGTTCATTGTCATTTGACAACAACAAAAAATTGCAAAAAAGTCTGAAAATGTCCCATGGTGTAACCACAAAGAATGATAAATGTAAAATAATGTTTCTGAACTTGACATGATTCCCCAAATAGATTTAATATTTAGAACAATTGTATTCCATTAACCTTTACTTAATATGAAAGGGTGATAATGTAAGATTATGCCAAACTAGTTGATGTGCTGTTTTATTGAAAAAACATTTGCCTCATAATATTTATGCAACTTCATTTCTTTTTGGCCAGATAATACCTACTGAAGAAATGATCTGTTAAAGGTTACACATTGCAGAGATAGACATAGGACAGTTAAAGGGTTTGAATGATAGTTGTAGGTAGAGAAAAAAACATTACCAGAAAGCCAATTTAAAGCCATTTAAATGAAATACACCATGACATAAATAAAATGATCATTACCATAAACATTATGAAGAACACCAAAATACTTTTATCCTTGGTATTGTAAACAGTTGTTTTATCTTAAAGAACCCATGTTTATGATAGTTCAATGATACATACATATTTCTGTGATACATCTGGTCAATAAAATATGTCTTCCATTTTTCCTAAGGCCAAGAATGCTCTGGCCCATGGTGTTCAATCAGCCCGCCATGACTGTGATCTGCTCAGAGAGCAGTTTGAGGAGGAGCAAGAGGCTAAAGCTGAGCTGCAGCGAGGAATGTCCAAGGCCAACAGTGAAGTGGCTCAGTGGAGAACCAAATATGAGACTGATGCTATCCAGCGCACTGAGGAGCTGGAGGAGTCCAAGTAAGTCATTTTAAATTAGTCTTTAATTCAATTGCTTGCTTTTCCAGAAAACATTCCACATATTTTACTATCAACATGCTGTTAAGTGTAAACAAATTCTTCACGACAGGAAAAAGCTTGCCCAGCGTCTGCAGGATGCTGAGGAGTCCATTGAGGCTGTGAACTCAAAGTGTGCCTCTCTGGAGAAGACCAAGCAGAGGTTACAGGGTGAGGTAGAGGACCTCATGATTGATGTAGAGAGAGCTAATGCTCTGGCTGCCAACCTTGACAAGAAGCAGAGGAACTTTGATAAGGTAACAGGAAATCAGAACCACACTGGTTTGAATGAAACACAAATGTGTCTTGGTAATTAATCATTGTTATTAATCTATATCATTCTAGGTCCTTGCAGAATGGAAACAGAAATATGAGGAGGGCCAGGCAGAGCTGGAAGGAGCCCAGAAGGAGGCTCGCTCTCTCAGCACTGAATTGTTCAAGATGAAGAACTCTTATGAGGAGGCTCTGGATCATCTGGAGACCATGAAGAGAGAGAACAAGAACCTGCAGCGTAAGACAATCCCACAATATTTAAAATAATATTAATTCATCATTGTAGTGATTATACTGCTTCTTCCTTGACTTCTGTAGCTGTAGGTCATATAATGTAGATACCTAATTACACTGGATTTTGGATTTTAATATGCTACAGAGGAGATCTCAGACCTGACTGAACAAATTGGTGAGACTGGAAAGAGCATCCATGAGCTTGAGAAATCCAAGAAGACTGTGGAGACTGAGAAGTCTGAAATTCAGTCAGCACTGGAGGAAGCAGAGGTAAAAATATAAATTACAATACAAAAAGACCACTTATGTGATAAAATACAACAGCTTTATTACAATTGGATGTATTAATTAGATTTTTTCTGAGAAAATAATCTTCAGGTGTATGTTCAACTTTTTCTTTAAGGGTACACTGGAGCATGAGGAAGCCAAGATTCTCCGTGTTCAGCTTGAACTTAACCAGATCAAAGGTGAAGTAGACAGGAAGCTGGCAGAAAAGGATGAGGAGATGGAGCAGATCAAGAGGAACAGCCAGAGGGTGATTGACTCCATGCAGAGCACTCTCGATGCTGAGGTCAGGAGCAGGAATGATGCTCTGAGAGTCAAGAAGAAGATGGAGGGAGATCTGAATGAGATGGAGATTCAGCTGAGTCATGCTAATAGGCAGGCTGCTGAGTCCCAGAAACAACTGAGGAATGTCCAGGGACAGCTCAAGGTGAGTTTTGTCTGATCAATGAATAAATCTTGCAGAGGAAAAAAATGTCTTTATCCTTGCACATGTTATCAGGATGCCCAACTCCACCTTGATGATGCTGTCAGAGGACAGGATGACATGAAGGAGCAGGTTGCCATGGTGGAGCGCAGAAATGGCCTGATGGTGGCTGAGATTGAGGAGCTCAGAGCCGCTCTGGAGCAGACAGAGAGGGGACGCAAAGTGGCTGAGCAGGAGTTGGTTGATGCTAGTGAGCGTGTTGGACTGCTTCACTCTCAGGTTTATATTCAATAGTTAACAAGAACATGCATTAATACAGAATGAATATAGTATACATACCAGCTTTTGTATACATATCATAAAATTAAAGGTGACTTTTCTTAAATATTCAGAACACCAGCCTGCTGAACACCAAGAAGAAGCTGGAATCTGACCTTGTACAGGTTCAGGGTGAAGTGGACGATGCAGTTCAGGAATCAAGAAATGCTGAGGAGAAAGCCAAAAAGGCTATCACTGATGTGAGTTTGTTTATGAGTCTTCTTTTTTATAAAATTCAACTTCACTTCACAAAACTTGTTGTTGCATGCTGTCCATCATTTCAGGCTGCCATGATGGCTGAGGAGCTGAAGAAGGAGCAAGACACCAGTGCTCACCTGGAGAGGATGAAGAAGAACCTGGAGGTCACAGTCAAGGACCTGCAGCACCGTCTGGATGAGGCTGAGAACCTGGCCATGAAGGGTGGCAAGAAGCAGCTCCAGAAACTGGAGTCAAGGGTATGCTCTTAACACATCTGCTTCAGGACCTCAATCAGACTTTCAATATGTGGAATATATTCACTTTTCTCACAACTAAAATTCCTTTACACGGTTTTGATACACTATGCATCATCACATTACAGGTTCGTGAACTGGAAACTGAAGTAGAAACTGAGCAGAGACGTGGAGCTGATGCTGTTAAGGGAGTCCGCAAATATGAGAGGAGAGTAAAGGAGCTGACCTACCAGGTAAGTTCGGTTTTAACTAAAAACTAAAGTGATTTCTTGGTTTTGAAATCTTCTCACTATAGAGCATCAGTAACATTGCTTCTTTTGTATAGACTGAGGAGGACAAGAAGAATAAGCACAGACTTCAGGATCTGGTGGATAAGCTGCAGCTTAAAGTCAAGGCTTACAAGAGACAGGCTGAGGAGGCTGTGAGTCAAATGTTTTGTATTTGTTTATACAGGAATATAGCACAAATAAAAAAATACAGAAAGAAAACAATATGATGTAAATTAAAAAATGCAAAATACTTCAACTCCAAACCCTTTACAGGAGGAGCAGGCCAATACTCACTTGTCCAGGTTCAGGAAGGTCCAGCATGAGATGGAGGAAGCTCAGGAGCGTGCTGACATTGCTGAGTCCCAGGTCAATAAGCTGAGAGCCAAGAGCCGTGATCATGGAAAGGTAAAGATTATTACGTGGGCACCTTAGTTTAATGTGGTATATCAAGTTCTTTACAAGCCACATATTTTCATTCCATTTTAATTAACTTTTTATTTTAAGAATAGATGCTGAATCTTCTTTCTTGTTTTCTTTATAGTCTGAAGCTGCTGAATAAGAGACATCCCTTTGGAGCCTTTGGACGCAGTTTATAAAATATGAACTAGCTGTTTAATTGTCTTCTTACACTGTGTTTATTCAATAAACATTTTCCTCAAAAGGTATCAATATTTCCTCTGTATTATTTACTCTCTAGTTTCTCTTTAACCCTTGTGCCTCACTAAGGACATTTTTGTCTCTTCATTTTTTATTTTCTTGATCATTCAGACTGTGTTCATGCATATGGCATCAAATTCTCCAAAGATATTCTTTTTAATTAATTCATTTTCTTATTTCAAACAATAACTTATAATAGTTTTATGCTACACTATATAGACATAACTGTTCCTCTAAGACTCTTAAGGACAAAAATGCCCCCATTAAAACTACATTTTTTACCTCCCTGCCAAAATATGATGCATTCCTGTGTTCTGTGCTGTCATTTCCAAGCCAGGGGTTCAAAATTGTTGTTTGTTGTATTTTCCCTATGGGAGAATACAATGAATACAGTGTTACACAGTCCTGCTCTTTCTGTATTATGAAACACAGCAGACCAGTGTTAATTTTTTTTTTTTATCCAAAATGACTTGGATGTGTTGGTATGGGTGTGGGAGTGTGGTTTGTCTGTTTTTAATTTGCATTGTCTTGCATGTGTGCATTTATAGCATTGTCTGTTAGTGAAGGTGTGTGTGCGTGTGACTGTGAGTGTGCGTTTGTGTGTGTGAGAGAGGGAGATAGAGAGAGAGACAGATTTAGACATAATGCTGTAAATACAGACCTGCAAGACAATATAAATTATCCACCCATTTAAGTACACACACTCAAACACACACATTTATTTTTCAATACACACATACACACCACACTCTGACACCCATACCCAGAGCTAAATAATGTTATCTGGTGTGGAAAAAAACTATATAAAAACTAAAAAAAATATTTTGCAAGGGGGATCAAAAATTGTAGTTTTAATGGGAACATGTTTGTCCCTAAGGAACCCAAAGTAAGTTTTTCTTTTCTTTTGTCCTTTCTTTTCTTTTTTAAACTGACACTGCACAAAAATGAACAATGCATCAAAATCAAATACGGTTGTCAATGCTGCTAATCCACATTTGGAACATGCTACAATGGGGGGGGGGGTTCCTCACCTATCTGCATGTAGTCAACACAAGCAGCAGGGTTAGGGTTGAATGACAGCCTTCAGAGAGGAGCACTCTATATGCTCAGAGGAATAATTCCCACCAGTACGGTGGCCGAGACCCGCCATAGCTGCAAATAAAAGTAACGCTGCAAACAAAAACAAACGCTGCTGCAAATAAAAAGAAACGCTGCTGCATATAAAAGAAACGCTGCAAATAAAAAGACACACCGCAGCAAACAAACAAAAAAACGCTGCAAATAAAAACAAACGCCGCTGCAAATAAAAGAAACACCGCAGCAAGCAAAAACAAAAAAAAAACACCGCAGCATATAATAAAAAAAACGATGCAAATAAAAAAAGACACAACGGAAGTGGATTACCGGGGACTGTTTTTGCCGAAACAGCGGAAGAAGAAACAACAACAACAGGACTACGAATTGGAAAGCGAACTAGAAAGTAAGTGAAAATGGTAGTGTTTGAGGGTGACTTGTCTGTTTCAGCCAACATGGGGATGAGGATCGGAACTGCAGACACTTAAAACACGCTGTTCCGCCTACGGGACGGGTCGTAGGTTGGGAGGTAGCCACAAGTCCTTCTGAATGTTTTAAACATATTTATTCATGCCGTACATTGTTAGAAAGCATAGGTTGCCCTGATTCATTCAAGACCACTCATGAATTATATTGGTTGCTCACAGCCGTAATAGTATTCAGCCACTCAGCTAAAGTAAAAACAGCTATAATCTCTACATACCTTCAAAGTCTTCCCTTTATCCACAACGATCATCTTATGACTCAGGACTTTCTGTACAGCTCGCCAAGTATCCATTCTTGTGAAATATGAAATCCGTTTCCATAACATCGAAATACTTTCCTCAATATGTCCATGTATTTAGTCCAACACGTAACGTAATAACACAAATAACAAACCATATACGGTCCCTTTTACATCTTTTCCTAACCTACACGTACAAGCAACAACAACAACGACAGTAATAAACTGCCGGAACTATGTAGCCGTCAGTTGTTTCCACTCTCGTTAGTGGTCTCCCCGTGTTAGCTAAAGCTAACAATACACCGGCATTCTCCAGTTCAACTTCAAACCTGGGGCTACATCGCCTGACCAAATAACACATTAAAAAGTACATGTAGCGACATTAAACACTACCATTTTCACTTACTTTCTAGTTCGTTTTCCAATTCGTAGTCCTGTTGTTGTTGTTTCTTCTTCCGGTGTTTCGGCAAAAACAGTCCCCGGTAATCCACTTCCGTTGTGTCTTTTTTTATTTGCATCGTTTTTTTTATTATATGCTGCGGTGTTTTTTTGTTTTGTTTGCTGCGGTGTTTCTTTTATTTGCAGCAGCGTTTGTTTTTGTTTGCAGCGTTACTTTTATTTGCAGGGACAGAAAAACAATGTTCAAAAGAAACCCTGATTGTATTCTGGGTAATTAAATCAGGAATTCACCATCAGGATATCAATACATAATGAATACATAACATAAACTCATTCTGCCAGAAGAAATTGTTCATGTGAAGCAGAAATAATAATGCATATTTTTCAGGTAGTCAAACTACTATCTTGACACAGTTGTTGTATTTGGTTAGCAAACAATACATGTGTCCATGAAACAAAATGAAGAAAACACACAAGGCTTGCCGCCAGTCAAATAACCACACCACCAGCATTAGCCACAAGCTACGTGTAGGTCATATCGGACACTTTGATCAGCAGCACAGGAACACCTCAAGGGACAGTTCTGGCTCCTCTTCACTCTGTATACTTCAGACTTCTGCCATAACTCTTGAGTCATGTCACATTCATAGCCAGGTTTGTGGATGATACAGCCATCGTGGGGTATATGAGGGATGACAGAGAGGAAGAGTACAGAAGCCTGGCGAGGGACTTTACTGTCTGGTGTCACACCAACCATTTGCAGCTCAACACCTCAAAGACTAAGGAGCTGGTCATTGACTTTGGGAAGTCCAGACCAAAGCTGTGACCGGCTCAAATAGAAGGAGTTGAGGTAGAAGCTGTAGACTCATACAAGTATTGTGGGCTGTGGCTGGACAGTAAGCTGGACTGGACTACTCACACCAAACACTTCTACAAAAAAGACCAAAGCACACTGTATTTCCTCAAATGCAGAACAAACCGACTAAAAAACTCCTTTGTCCCCCATGCCATCAAACTGTACAACTCCTCACTGGGAAATTTAGAAATTCTTTATTGTAAAAAAAATAATAATAAAAAGTGGCCACAGGAGGACTGATATATTTGTCCAGTCGCCCAACCCTAATAAGAGTTGTAACTGTACAAACTATACTGTTAATATTTGTTGGCACCCACTTGTCTTTAATATCCAGGGATGCAGAAAAATGTTAAACTTGGTCATAAAAATTTGTCATTAAAGTATTTGGTTTTAAATGTCAATTTACTTGCATTAAGACATGTTCAATGTATTTTCTCCGGAGCATTACATGGTGATGATACGGAGATGAGGATGAAGCCCATCATCAAGTTCCGCAAGTAAAGTCCACAAAATTTTACATTGTGTACTATGTGTATATTTCGTCACTATTTAGTTTAGGCAATGAATGCATGTAATATGTTATATTGTATGAAAACACAATTAAGACAAGAAACTGTTGCAATAATGTTATATTCCATTGTATGACCACACACTGCACTTGGTGACTAGTCAGATCATGAAGATGTGGACCAACAGGAGTCTCCCCCAAGGTGTAGTAGCAGTTACACAGAAGAGGCTCCACATTCTTCACATCCCACACTGTGCCAACAGCAGGGTATTTAACCTAATCATTCTTTTAAGATTAACAAGGAAAGCCTCAGCAAACATTAATGACAATCTAGTTGTATAACTAAATTATGAAATGTTAGGCACTGATGTACTGGTTTTTGAGATTGCACATGTGTTCAGACCAGGACGTTGAACAAGCATATGAAATTTGGAAAAGCTCAGACCATGTGGAGTCAAGTTATGAGGGTTTGAAATTTCATGGCGAGACATTGAAATTCGCAGCATCACCACGGCAACCAGGAATGACAAGCAAAAAATCTTTTGATAACTTTTCATCTTCAATGTCTCAAGATGATTCTGTGTGAATTTGAAGTGGATAGGATGAAATCTCTAGGACTGGTTCAAATATGATGCCAAAATCGATATTAAAATCGACAATTTGATTCAAAATGGATATCCTGTTGGTGTTAGGGTATGTGTCCAAGAGACTTTTTGGTGCGTCTTGACATGATGTAAATGTGTACCGAATTTCGTTTGTCTATGTCAATCTGTGGCGAGGGGCTGAATTCTAGTCATTTGTCAAGGTGGCGCTACAGAGCCATTTTGCCATGCCCATTAATGAAAACCATTAAATATCAAATTGGGGCACATTTAGGCTGTCAAAAAGGCCATCACTTTGTCAGAAAAAAAGAATAATCCTTACAGATACAATAGGGCTTTGCCCGCCGTCAGTGGGCTCCATAAAATGGCAAACCATAAAATAAAATAAAATAATATTTTTCACCGGGTCTGGCTTGCGTGCAAACTTTGGTGACTTTTGGGGCACGTTTAGGGGGTCAAAAAGGCTGTTACTTTGTCAGAAGAAAAAGAAAAAGATGAAGAATAATCCTTAGAGATACAATAGAGCTTCACGCTGGTCAGCGCTCGGGCCCTAATAATAATAATCCTTACAAATACAATAGGGCTTCGCGCTGGTCAGCGCTCGGGCCCTAATTAATTGTTAAAATAAAACCAGTCACCCCTCTGTTTACATATTGTATTGCATTAAATATGGATTGCTGAATTTGTTGTTTGATGAGTGTCTCCCAGCTGACAATAATACACAAAAGCCAAGCCTGCATACAGAAAATAATATTTATTTCATTTTTCAACCTTAATTTGTTCAGGGACACTCCAGCTTCTTTTTAGCTTGGTCACACTCTCACAGTTACAAACAGGGTTGGGAGAGTTACTTTAAAAATGTATTCCAATACCCGTTGTAAAAAATGTAACTTGATTATGTTCCATTACTTTAAATGACCTCAATACCTAATATGTAATTTTAAAGACATTTTATAATTATTATGAAATAATAAAGATGAAAAAAAATGTCAATAAGTTGACTTTAACTTAAGTGTATTATGTCAGACAACAAAACAATGTAGTCTAAGAATGACAAAGGATTATGCAAAATCATTTTAAAATTTCAATAAAGAACAAAAATGTATATACTCAGGTTCAAGCCTTCCCTGCATCCATGCAATACTCTAATTGGGATGCCACAGGCAACAAATAGGTGTGCATTGCCAAGTCATGTAAGACTCCAGGAAGAAATCAAAGCTTGACATGGAAGCTTCAGACATTTGGCAAACCTGTATCTGCTAGCCATCGTTTTTCTGCTGCTTGAATCCTAAAGGGAATATGGTGACAGGTTAAACATGTCCATTTCACATAAGAAGCTAAAGACACTAAAGTTGATTTCTTTCATCATACTGTAGGAGAATCCAAAATGTCATTAGAACAAAACTTATAACCCACTGTAATGCTCACTTATTTTTTCTACAATCAGTATCAGCAGAAAATAAGCTACAGTATGAAGAGTGATGGATAATATTCATATGTCAGTCATTTTAAATTATTGGACCATTAGCTGAAATTAATCACTATATGTCCTAGGAACCAGCTTGAAATGAGTCAAACCCAGTTAAGAAAGACATTACATCTGTTAATTCACTTCATTATATGGGCTAAGTGCTTCTATTTTTATCAATTCTTCTAGGACACTTGTATTATATTTCTTTGATATACTCAAACATGCCATAACAGGCATAAGCCTTCAAGGTCTGCCACTTGTGATATTAGTATCAAATGACGGAACTGGATGAAGTCCATTTTGCATGCGGAACTTATTTTGGCCAATTCCCCTAATACAGTTGGCAACTGTGTTCATGTCCATTTAAGAAGATATATGACAGGTGAATGAACTTTTATGGATGGTACTTCATCTTCAGTTTTATTACAGGATTACTAGATGTGCCAAAGTTCTGTAATTGTAGACAACAAATATTTTGGCATATTTACAAAGTCAAGCTCCATACATAGCGTAGCAGACATTGCCCTTTAACTAATAAAGTGCTTAATTCCAAATAAACAAGTTGACATTTATAAGATTTTTAAGATTAATACAGTGATGGATTATGGATTTATTATTTTTGGAGTATTATTTTGGTATTCCTGACAGGACACATAGGTTTTTGTGAGCACATTTAAAGTTTTGGTAAACTTTGCATTAATGTTGTCAAGAATTATGAAACATTGGAGATTATTTTCCCTGAATCTTTGCATATAATTTAAATTAAAGGTTGACATAAACTTTTAATCAGAATGTGTTGATAACTGTCTTATATTAGTGTCACTTACAAGTGAACTATCAAATATCTCAAATTTGGCTGTGCAAACTGCAACTGAATACCAGTAGATTTGGATGAGTTTCCAAAACCAACCCTCAAAGGTGCCAATGAATGCAACATAAAAAGACTGTTGATGTTAACTACATGATTCAAATTACATGCCCTTTAAATCAAGAACTATATTTGTTGAAATTGTACACAAACCATATTCTGCACTATGCAATGAATGATAACATTTGGCCATCATCCCATGCCTGCACTTGGAGGCAGTAGTGGACCAACATTTATAATAGCAACTTAATGAATCACTAATGATTATTGTAGGGGAGAAATTAATACACACCTATTTCTTTCACTCTGAATAGTTTTATATTTATGTTGACTGAGGTAGAACTTGATTTAGTTGGTTGTCTTACTTAAGTATATGTGGATGTATAAACCTATATATAATTTCTCATTTGTTTTGTTTTTTAAGTTAATGTGTTCACAGTCAACATTTTGATGAAAGCAAGCATGTTGAAAGTAAATTAAAATGGTTTTAGTATAATGTACATTGAATTCATTAGTAATGTAGTCCATTGTACTGTAAATATTCCACTTTCTCACTAAACAATTGTCAGTTTTATATTACATTTTATTCAATATTTTACACCCACATTGTGTATGTCATGTTAACATTTGTGGTCAATGTATAATGCATTATATAGTTTTAAAATAATAGTTACAAATAAAATTGTTTACCAACTGCATATATGTCACTGCCAAAAAATAAGCAACAGGATGAGGCCATGACCAAACTGAGACAAAGACTGCAGCTGACCAAGCACTCCCACCCTCTATAAAAGAAGCAGCCCTGGACTTCTACATGAACTGGTAGGCACCCAACACAGGTGAGTGTATTGACTATGATCTCAGTTTTAACTCCTTTTGATCAGTCGGTAAAGTGAATGTTTTGTTAATTACAAATGTATTTTGTCCATGATTCATTGTCTGATTTATCTTTGTTTCAGCAGACAACATTTTCCCAAAACAATTTCTTGAAATACTCTTTGGTATAATAATTATAATTAGTTATATCCAGTACATAGCATTTCAACACATACTGCATACTAAGTGATCATTAAGAGCAGTACTATTTATCTGGTTGTGATGATTAAACTGAGTACAGCTGGCACTTATTAGTTAAGTGAATAAGTTTTACGACCTTCACAGTTGACAGCTCTCAAACTAACATTCTGAAAGTAAAATTTAAAATGGGAAAGCAAACTGAAAGAAGTTTTTGTACTGATGTTTCACCATTGTTTTTATAGCATCTTGATACTCCACCAAATACTGTACCAGTCATCTTTTTTTGGAGCCAGTTGAGGTAAAACATGTCAAATCTCTAACATCAGATGGATACAAGATTTACATTTTTACATTATGCTGATATTTCTGAGATCTTTTCAGTCTCCACTAAAGTGCCACCATGAGCACAGACGCAGAGATGGAGGCCTATGGCCCGGCGGCCATCTACCTCCGGAAGCCAGAAAAGGAGAGGATTGAGGCTCAAGCCGCTCCCTTTGATGCCAAATCTGCCTTCTTTGTGGTGGATAAGGAAGAAATGTATCTCAAGGGTAAACTTGTGAAGAGAGATGGTGGCAAAGCCACAGTTAAGACTGACTGTGGAAAGGTAGGTATATTTCCAAAGAATACCCTTTCTATGTTGGGGTTTCTCATTTTTTCACATTGACATTTGTTTAAAATTATAAGTAAAAAATAATTAGTGGCTATGGGTTCATACTAACACAGTGGTTAACAAGAACATCCATCTGATGAACTCTACATTTGAAAAATAAATCATAGGAAAACCACTTTACTGTTTCTCTTTTTCCAGGAACTCACTGTAAAAGAAGATGAAATCTTCCCCAGGAACCCTCCAAAGTTTGATAAAATTGAGGACATGGTCATGATGACCCACCTCAACGAGCCTGCTGTGTTGTTTAACCTCAAAGAGCGTTTTGCATCCTGGATGATCTACGTGAGTTCCCACTTAATTAATGCAATTAGTATTTATATCTGACTATCTAAATGTTAACACTATGTTTATTTTCTATTTGTGCTATTACAGACCTATTCTGGGCTGTTTTGCGTTGTTGTGAATCCCTACAAGTGGCTTCCTGTGTATGACGCTGTAGTTGTGGGAGGATACAGAGGCAAGAAGAGGATTGAGGCACCACCTCACATCTTCTCCATTTCTGATAATGCCTATCAGTTCATGCACACAGGTAAAATTAAAGTTAGCAGTGTTAAATCGTGTAGAATAAAGTTTACACATAAGCTTATTGAGTATTGAATTACAAAAAAGAAATTGTTGTGAAATGTCTATGTTTGTATTTCAGATCGTGAGAACCAGTCTATCCTGATCACGTAAGTATAACAGAAACTGTAATGCTAAATCATATAATGATAATAAAGCAGAATCTTGACATGTGTCTCTTATACCCCAGTGGAGAATCCGGTGCAGGAAAGACTGTCAACACCAAACGTGTCATCCAGTACTTTGCAACAATTGCAGCTATTGGAGCCAAGAAAGCTGAGCCAACTCCTGGAAAGATGCAGGTAAATTGGTTGTTTAATATAAAATTGTTTGTCAGAGGAAAGTTAATGTGAATATTTAGCCCATGTAACTCAAATCCTCTCTTACAGGGCTCCCTTGAGGACCAAATTGTTGCAGCCAACCCTCTGCTGGAGTCCTATGGTAATGCCAAGACTGTGAGGAATGACAACTCCTCTCGTTTTGTAAGTAATCCAAGGAACATCTCAAGACATTTTGTTGCTAAATTACAAAAAACTGATGTTATCAATGATCTGGCTGTCTAGGGTAAATTCATCAGAATCCACTTTGGCTCTTCTGGGAAGCTGGCTTCAGCTGATATTGAAACTTGTAAGTTTCAATCATGATGTGAATCAAGATTAATCTGGAGTGTCATATATCTTTGATACAATAACAGTTTTTAACTGTAATAGAGTGATTAAACAGTCTCTGGTTGAATTTGTTTTTCCTAGATCTGCTGGAGAAGTCCCGTGTAACCTTCCAGTTGTCTGCTGAGAGGAGCTACCACATCTTCTATCAACTGATGACTGGCCACCAACCTGCGCTCCTGGGTATGTTACTTTGTGAATTTGCCACTGAAACTTAAATAATGCCAGAGACAAGACCAAGCAATGATGTGTATTTTACTGTGCTCCTATAGAGGCTCTTCTGATCACCACCAACCCCTATGACTACCCAATGATCAGTCAGGGTGAAATCACTGTGAAGAGCATTGATGATGTGGAGGAGTTCATTGCAACAGATGTAAGAAAACATTTTTGCTAAGTATATCATGCATGCTTAATGCAACCGGGAAGTGTTTTCAAATACCAATAACTCTTCTTCATGTACAATGTAGACCGCTATTGACATTTTGGGCTTCAATGCTGAGGAGAAGCAGGGCATCTACAAGCTGACTGGTGCTGTGATGCATCATGGTAACATGAAATTCAAGCAGAAGCAGCGTGAGGAGCAGGCTGAACCTGATGGCACTGAGGGTAACTCGGATAATGATATCATATAGAAAATCTACCATAGATTAATATGTAACATATATTTGTAAACATATCCCAATTCACAGATGGCTAACAGTTTGTTTTTCCATCAGTGGCTGATAAAATCGCCTACCTCCTGGGCCTGAACTCAGCTGATATGTTGAAAGCTCTGTGCTACCCCAGAGTCAAGGTTGGAAATGAGATGGTGACCAAAGGTCAGACTGTGCCACAGGTAAGATAAAGAAAGTTTAATATTTGAACAAATAAAATGGCAATAGTTCCATTTTATCAAGAAAACATGATTGTGATCATTCTAAAATCTTTATTTCTAGGTCAACAATGCTGTCAGTGCTCTGTGCAAGTCTGTCTATGAGAAAATGTTCTTGTGGATGGTCATCCGTATCAATGAGATGCTGGACACAAAGCAGCCAAGACAGTTCTTCATTGGAGTGTTGGATATCGCTGGATTTGAGATCTTTGATGTGAGTGACTTGAAGAATATTTGAGTTGCATCATGTCAACAATGTTTTTCTATGACTGATTATATCATCATGATTACAGTTCAACAGCCTGGAGCAACTCTGCATCAACTTCACCAATGAGAAACTGCAACAGTTCTTCAACCACCACATGTTTGTCCTGGAGCAAGAGGAGTACAAGAAAGAAGGCATTATCTGGGAGTTCATTGACTTTGGTATGGACTTGGCTGCCTGCATTGAGCTTATTGAGAAGGTAAGTAGTCAATCAAGTCAAAGTGATTGCTTGAATCATGTGCAAATGTTTGCTTCCATGGTTAAACCTTTGGTGTGAAATTTATTTTTTCCCCCTCAGCCAATGGGCATCTTCTCCATCCTTGAAGAGGAGTGCATGTTCCCCAAGGCCTCTGACACTTCTTTCAAGAACAAGTTGCATGATCAACATCTTGGCAAGACCAAGGCCTTTGAGAAGCCAAAGCCTAAAAAGGGCGCCCCTGAGGCTCACTTCTCCCTGGTTCACTATGCTGGTACAGTGGACTACAATATCCAAGGCTGGTTGGACAAGAACAAGGACCCCCTGAATGACTCAGTTATCCAGCTCTACCAGAAGGCCTCCAACAAACTTCTGGCCTTCCTGTATGCGAAATATGGTGCAGAGGGTGAGAAATAAGATTGAGTAGAATGATCAGGAACTCTGAGTAACAGTACAGGTGATATGTTTTTATTACCGCCTGTACAAGAAAGTGATCAACAATGATGAAATTTACATGAGCTATTAGTAGGCTAATCAGCTGCAAATTATGATGTTATATGACGTTCAGTATGTCTGTAGAGAGAAGTGAGAAACCATGTGTCTGTTACACTTGGTTCAGGCCTTGAATAAAGCTGCTGATTATTCCGTATTAACATATACATGCATTTATAATCACGCACAGGCATGTATAATCACACACAATTAATTGTCACAGAGAAAACACAGAGATCCTACAAAAAATAAAATTATAAAATTAATGTTTGTGAAAACAGAGCCTGCTGCTGCTGGTGGCAAAAAGGCTGGAAAGAAGAAGGGTGGTTCCTTCCAGACTGTGTCTGCTCTTTTCAGGGTATGTATTGTTTCATACTTTAAACTATTACAACCATAATCCTGAAATACTGTTGACCATTTTTCTTGTGTTGCTGATCCACAGGAAAACTTGGGCAAGCTGATGACCAACTTGAGGAGCACTCACCCTCATTTTGTCCGTTGTCTCATTCCTAATGAATCAAAGACCCCAGGTAAGAAGCACCTGGCCTAATGTTGCACACTGAATGTGACACATTGATGAAAACAAACATTTTGAATATGATTTTGGAACTTTCAGGTCTTATGGAGAACTTCTTGGTCATCCATCAGCTGAGGTGTAACGGTGTGCTGGAAGGCATCAGAATCTGCAGGAAGGGCTTCCCCAGCAGAATCCTCTATGGTGACTTCAAGCAGAGGTGATATAATTTAATAAAAGCAAATCAAGTTGATTTTCGGTTGAGTTAAAAACAGCCCACCAAGATGTGGGTTCACTGTGAGTAACAACACAATATTCTCTTGTAGATACAAAGTATTGAATGCCAGCGTCATCCCTGAGGGACAGTTCATTGACAACAAGAAAGCTGCTGAGAAGCTGCTAGGCTCTATTGATGTGGATCACACTCAGTACAAGTTTGGACACACAAAGGTTAATCTCTGTGAACAATGTCAAGATATGGTATGTACATACATTCTTTTGTATCAGTGAATACCGATTACTCCCTTCAAACAACCACACAGGTGTTCTTCAAAGCTGGTCTGCTGGGTGGTCTGGAGGAGATGAGAGATGAAAAACTGGCTAGTCTGGTGACCATGACTCAAGCTCTCTGCAGAGGATACCTCATGAGGAAAGAGTTTGTAAAGATGATGGAGAGGAGGTAGGATTATCATACAGTACACTGAACTGTTATTTTCATAACAGCTTTTTTTTATTTTTAATGAAATAACATTACAGAAAAGTTACACTTTATTCGTATTAATTTTCCAGGGAAGCTATCTTCTCCATTCAGTACAATATCCGTTCATTCATGAATGTGAAAAACTGGCCATGGATGAATCTGTACTTCAAGATCAAGCCTCTTCTGAAGAGTGCTGAGACTGAGAAGGAGCTGTCTGCGATGAAGGAGAACTATGAGAAGATGCAGACTGACCTGGCTACTGCTCTGGCCAAGAAGAAGGAGCTGGAGGAGAAGATGGTTTCCCTGCTGCAGGAAAAGAATGACCTGCAACTGCAAGTGGCATCTGTGAGTAAAATGCACACTCAGACAATTTTAGATGTTTAGAAATATTTATCATCCAAACTAATACCACATGTATGTTCAAATCTTAGGAATGCGAGAATCTCTCCGATGCTGAAGAAAGGTGTGAAGGTCTGATTAAGAGCAAGATCCAACTTGAGGCCAAACTCAAAGAGACAACTGAGAGACTGGAAGATGAAGAGGAAATCAATGCTGAGCTGACTGGCAAGAAGAGGAAGCTGGAGGATGAATGCTCTGAGCTGAAGAAAGATATTGATGACTTGGAGCTCACCTTGGCTAAAGTGGAGAAGGAGAAACATGCAACTGAAAACAAGGTTGGAATCATTTTAATCCTGTATTTGTAAAAAAGGCAATGTATTTGATGTTAGCTTTCAAACATATGGTTATAAAGTGATGGAAGTAATGGATCTTCCCTGATACTTTCAGGTGAAAAACCTGACAGAGGAGATGGCATCTCAAGATGAGTCTCTTGCCAAGTTGACCAAGGAGAAGAAAGCCCTCCAAGAGGCTCACCAACAAACACTGGATGATCTCCAGGCAGAGGAGGACAAAGTCAACACTCTGACCAAGGCCAAGACTAAGCTGGAACAACAAGTGGACGATGTGAGGAAACATTACTTTTGATAATGTGTTTGTATTTGTGTTTTCGTTAACTTGTGTGTGAGAATCGACATTCCATGATAAAAATTCAAAACATTATTTCATGTGAACATTATAATATCATCTCAAAAGCTTGAGGGATCACTGGAGCAAGAGAAGAAGCTCCGCATGGACCTTGAGAGAGCCAAGAGGAAGCTTGAGGGAGATCTGAAACTGGCCCAGGAATCCATAATGGATCTGGAGAATGACAAACAGCAATCTGAGGAGAAAATCAAGAAGTAAGTTTTCTGTTTTTCTGTTTATTTCTTACATTGATTAATTGCCATAATGCAATACAACAGCAATACGATTTTTTCTATTCCAGGAAGGAGTTTGAGACCAGCCAGCTGCTCAGCAAGATTGAGGATGAACAGTCTCTTGGTGCTCAGCTTCAGAAGAAGATCAAGGAGCTCCAGGTTAGTATTTCATATTAATATTATACTCAGTGATTGAATCTCCACTGCTCACAGTATGTTCAGTTCACAAGCCTTCTTTATATTACAATCATCAAACCTAGGCACGTGTGGAGGAGCTGGAAGAAGAAATTGAGGCTGAACGTGCTGCTCGGGCTAAGGTGGAGAAGCAGAGGGCTGACCTCTCCAGGGAACTTGAGGAGATCAGTGAGAGGCTTGAGGAAGCTGGTGGAGCAACAGCCGCTCAGATTGAGATGAACAAGAAGCGTGAGGCTGAGTTCCAGAAGCTGCGCCGTGACCTTGAAGAGTCAACCCTCCAGCATGAAGCTACCGCAGCAGCTCTCCGCAAGAAGCAGGCCGACAGTGTTGCAGAGCTGGGAGAGCAGATCGACAATCTCCAGCGTGTCAAGCAGAAGCTGGAGAAGGAGAAGAGCGAGTACAAGATGGAGATTGATGATCTTTCCAGCAACATGGAAGCTGTAGCTAAATCCAAAGTGAGTTTATAACTGAAATATTGGCTGTCATTATGCTTATAAATATGGATTATAAAGGATAATTATGAAGTAGTCTCCACCAACGACAAATGGAAAACACTTCCTTTGTTCATGTTAATATTTCTAAATACACCATGTTTTATTGTTTAAAGGGCAACTTGGAAAAAATGTGCAGAACTCTTGAAGACCAGCTGAGTGAGCTTAAGGCCAAAAACGATGAGAATGTGCGCCAGCTGAATGACATTAATGCACAGAGGGCAAGACTGCAGACAGAGAACGGTGAGTCATGATTAAAACAAATAATAACAACTAGTAATGATCATTTTGATAAATGACACATTTACATTTTGTCTTTCAGGTGAATTTTCTCGCCAGCTTGAGGAGAAAGATGCTCTTATTTCCCAGCTGACCAGAGGCAAACAGGCTTACACTCAGCAGATTGAGGAGTTGAAGAGACACATTGAGGAGGAAGTGAAGGTATAAAGTGTTTTTTATCTCCTATTATTCTAATAGCATACTGGGTACTCCATTTCATTTTAAGTAATTGTCAGTCCTTATCATTGCAAATAATGAAAATCACAAAATCATGAACAGAAAATAATGATAAACAATTGTAGAATAATTTATTAATTCTATTGCAGTGACAAATAAGGGTTGGCAAGATTAGCAATTCAAAGATGCCTTTAAAAATGGTTTGAAAAGCATTTAGCAGGTTTATCAATATGTAGATTTTGTGGGGTTTTTTTGTTTGTTTTTTTAATCAAAAGTAAGACTGAGTGCTCCTGAAAATGTCCCATGGTGTTACCACAAAAAAGAGAGTAAAGAATGACAAATGTTAAAGATTTTAATCACCTACACTGTATTTAAGTGCATTTATAAAAATAATATTAAATAATAAAATAATACATAATAATAATTTTAAAACATCAAATGAAAAGGAAAATTTTTTTTTTGTCAATATTGAGCCAGACATGTTCTAAAAACAATCATTTTTTTTCCAAATTAGTTGGGGCCAATAATGTAAAATTTGTTAAAAAACATTTTGTTGAAGAGAGAGAGAGAGAGAGAGAGAGAGAGAGAGAGAGAGAGAGAGAGAGAGAGAGAGAGAGAGAGAGGAACTGGTTCCAGTCCTCTGTCATTAGTTCAGAGGTTCTGGCTTAGAGATGATATTATTATATTTTAAAGAGGCCAGGGGCCTGTTTCAGGAAGCAGGTTTAACTAACTCTGAGTTAAAACCTTAACTTTAGGTTGACCAACTCTGAGCTGTCAAACTCAGAGTTTTCTGTTTCAGAACAAGTGTTAACAGTTAGTTCAATCAACTCTGAGTCAAAGTAACTCTGAGTGAAGCTTCTGCATGAGGAGATACCAAGCCCTCATCAATGGAGCACAGATAACATGATTCACCATGACAACAGGAGAAACAAAGGGCTCAGTCCTCCTACTTCTCCCCAAAGGAGTTAGAAATATTAATGAATACATGCAGATGATGAGTATATATTTAAGAAAAGACAGTCAACAGTGAGTATTAATGAAAAAAAAGAGAAACATTTTGTCTCGAGGGGTTGACTTATTCAACATTTATATTCTGTGTATGTGTGTATGTGTGTGTGTGTGCGGCACATTTAACATTCATGCAGACCCCAACAGATACAAAACGTAGGCCTACTTGGCAGCAACTGAATATGAAATCCAAAAATATAGCTCAAACAAGTAAGGTATTGATTACAAGCAATTGTGGCGTTGTTTAGCCTGCCCTACCTCATTAAACAGTATTTAAATGCTACATTCAACATGATATATATATTTCAGTAGTTGATGAAATCTTCTAGCAAAAAAGAAAGTCAATTTTTCAGCCATCCCAACACTGCCAGTATTTAATATTGTCTATTTGAAAGCAAGACCTATCTATGCCTTTATACATACAACATTACAAAAATGTAAACGTTTAAGTGCAATAGTCAAGTTTAGTTTTATGTTTGGGCACTTTCACCTTAATTTAACAGTAGCTGGTATGGAGAGAGAGAAAGTTCTTCACTGGTAGCGAACCAGCGACACTGTCACTATGAAGCATGAGCAGCAACCACTTGGCTATCAATCACCTTCAAATATTGCCTTTGTGACAGCCCGACAGACGGTTGCCTTGGAAACATGAACTTGAACAGAGAACTTATTCTGAACTGAGAGCATGTCCATGTGGTGTCGTACAGACGATACGAGGGCTGAGAATATTGTTCAGATAAATTATCGATTGTACAGAAAAATGGAAACACTCAAACAGAACATCATCAGAGAATGATAAAACATCCCAGCAGGGTCCGATCACCCTCTGACGGAGATTTGTGCTTCGAATTTGTGCTTCAATATTAACTGACTCTTTAAGAAAAGGACACACCATGTCTGACTCCTCCTTCAGTCTGCAGGCTTCAACTAAAAAGGAGGAGAAACTCAGGGTTAGTTGAAGAAAACCTGCCAGCGAGCAGGTTAGGTTCACGGAGTATGTTGCCAGGGTAACTGACTCCGAGTTAAGCTGAACTGGCTTTGTGAAACTGAAAAACCAGAGTTTCCCTCATCTCAGGGTTAACTAACTCAGAGTTTTCACTAAACCTGCTTTCTGAAACGGGCCCCAGGTCGTGATATTGTTCCCACCCAGCTGTTTCATGCCGCAGCATTAGCATTCATGCATGCTCTGACAAGCCACTTTTTTCTTGTAGATGGAATCTAATCTTTCTTTAGTTTAGCAGACATGTAAATAATTTTGTTTCACAGATGTTATGTTTGATTAATATTTCTCATTTAAATGATTTATTGGATTTTTAGGTATTTTAAAGACTGTACATGTTCAAAAGTAATTTTTTTGATGATCGATCGACTCAAATGATGTAAGCAGTTATACGATTTTGACATTTCATTATAAAATCGAATTTGACGCCTGTGTAAGCACATAATAAATTTATATGTAATTCTTAAAGTAAATATTCATTTTAGTGATTTCTTGTTCTCATGTTTTCTGAGGTTACACCAGAACTGACTAAGACCATAAAAAGTCAGATTAGGAGTAATTGTTAAGAGCTTCTAGCCTTGTTGAACAGTTGTGATCATCAGGCGGTATACTTCAATAATACATACATATTTCTGTGGTACATCTGGTCAATAAAATATGTCTTCCATTGTCATAAGGCCAAGAATGCTCTGGCCCATGGTGTTCAGTCAGCCCGCCATGACTGTGATCTGCTCAGAGAGCAGTTTGAGGAGGAGCAAGAGGCTAAAGCTGAGCTGCAGCGAGGAATGTCCAAGGCCAACAGTGAAGTGGCTCAGTGGAGAACCAAATATGAGACTGATGCTATCCAGCGTACTGAGGAGCTGGAAGAGTCCAAGTAAGTCATTTTAAATTAGTCTTTAATTCAATTGCTTGCTTTTCCAGAAAACGTTCCACATATTTTACTATCAACATGCTGTTAAGTGTAAACAAATTCTTCACGACAGGAAAAAGCTTGCCCAGCGTCTGCAGGATGCTGAGGAGTCCATTGAGGCTGTGAACTCAAAGTGTGCCTCTCTGGAGAAGACCAAGCAGAGGTTACAGGGTGAAGTAGAGGACCTCATGATTGATGTAGAGAGAGCTAATGCTCTGGCTGCCAACCTTGACAAGAAGCAGAGGAACTTTGATAAGGTAACAGGAAATCAGAACCACACTGGTTTGAATGAAACACAAATGTGTCTTGGTAATTAATCATTGTTATTAATCTATATAATTCTAGGTCCTTGCAGAATGGAAACAGAAATATGAGGAGGGCCAGGCAGAGCTGGAAGGAGCCCAGAAGGAGGCTCGCTCTCTCAGCACTGAATTGTTCAAGATGAAGAACTCTTATGAGGAGGCTCTGGATCATCTGGAGACCATGAAGAGAGAGAACAAGAACCTGCAGCGTAAGACTATCCCACAATATTTAAAGTAATATTAATTCATCATTGTAGTGATTATACTGCTTCTTCATTGACTTCTATAGCTGTAGGTTATGAAATTTTGTGGTGGAAAAATTTGGTTTCTACATATAACGTAGATACCTAATTACACTGGATTTTGGCTTTTCAATGCTACAGAGGAGATCTCAGACCTGACTGAACAAATTGGTGAGACTGGAAAGAGCATCCATGAGCTGGAGAAATCCAAGAAGACTGTGGAGACTGAGAAGTCTGAAATTCAGTCAGCACTGGAGGAAGCAGAGGTAAAAATATAAATTACAATACAAAAAGACCACTTGTGTGATAAAATACGAAAGTGTTTATGATATTGCATGTATTCATTGTAACCCTTTCCTTGATATTTTTCTGAGAAAAATAACCTTTAAGTGTATGTTCAACTTTTTCTTTAAGGGTACACTGGAGCATGAGGAAGCCAAGATTCTCCGTGTTCAGCTTGAACTTAACCAGATTAAAGGTGAAGTAGACAGGAAGCTGGCAGAAAAGGATGAGGAGATGGAGCAGATCAAGAGGAACAGCCAGAGGGTGATTGACTCCATGCAGAGCACTCTCGATGCTGAGGTCAGGAGCAGGAATGATGCTCTGAGAGTCAAGAAGAAGATGGAAGGAGATCTGAATGAGATGGAGATTCAGCTGAGCCATGCTAACAGGCAGGCTGCTGAGTCCCAGAAACAACTGAGGAATGTCCAGGGACAGCTCAAGGTGAGTTTTGTCTGACCAATGAATAAAAAAATCTTACAGAGCAAAGAAAGTTAAGTCTTCTACTCTTCCACATATTTTCAGGATGCCCAACTCCACCTTGATGATGCTGTCAGAGGACAGGAAGACATGAAGGAGCAGGTTGCCATGGTGGAGCGCAGGAATGGCCTGATGGTGGCTGAAATTGAGGAGCTCAGAGCCGCTCTGGAGCAGACAGAGAGGGGACGCAAAGTGGCTGAGCAGGAGTTGGTTGATGCTAGTGAGCGTGTTGGACTGCTTCACTCTCAGGTTTATATACAATAATTAACAAGAAAATGTCTTAATACAGAATGAATAGTATACATACCAGCTTTTGCATACAGAACATTATACAAATAAAATTAAAGGTGACTCTTTTCATATTCAGAACACCAGCCTGTTGAACACCAAGAAGAAGCTGGAGTCTGACCTTGTGCAGGTTCAGGGTGAAGTGGACGATTCTATTCAGGAAGCAAGAAATGCTGAGGAGAAAGCCAAAAAGGCTATCACTGATGTGAGTTTGTTTATGAGTCTTCTTTTTATACAACTCAATTTCGCTACAGAAAACACTTGTTTATGCATGCTGTCCATCATTTCAGGCTGCCATGATGGCTGAGGAGCTGAAGAAGGAGCAAGACACCAGTGCTCACCTGGAGAGGATGAAGAAGAACCTGGAGGTCACAGTCAAGGACCTGCAGCACCGTCTGGATGAGGCTGAGAACCTGGCCATGAAGGGTGGCAAGAAGCAGCTCCAGAAACTGGAGTCAAGGGTATGCTCTTAATACATCTGCTTCAGGATGTCAATCACACTTTCACGCTTTCAATATGTGAAATTAATTAAGACTTTCTTACAACTAAAATTCCTTTACAAGGTTTTGATATACTATGCATCATCACATTACAGGTTCGTGAACTGGAAACTGAGGTTGAAGCTGAGCAGAGACGTGGAGCTGATGCTGTTAAGGGAGTCCGCAAATATGAGAGGAGAGTGAAGGAGCTGACCTACCAGGTAAGTTCGGGTTTAACTCAAAACTATCATGATTTATTTTATTTTGTTTCATTTTAATTTCTTTAATTTGCGTTTTACAAAATTGTATTACAGACATAACGTAATAGAAGAACATACACATAGACGAAACAAATGAAAAAGCAAAAATCAGACAAACAGAAAAAAAGAGGGAAAAAAAGGAAACAAACATCTCTACTAGTTCATGGTATAATTACATGTCAATTTATATATCCATAACCAAGGTGACATCAATCATTCTGTCATTCATGTCTCTAACCTATTTGTTCCATTTTTCTATTTTGTCAATTTCATATACTTGTTTTACAAGAGCCTTCCATTTAGACTTATTTAAAATATCAACTGTTAACCAATCATTTGTAATTTGTCTAATCATAGCTATTCTTATCACTAAAAACAAATTAATATCTTTTCTATTAATTTCTTCAGGTACTTTCCCAAGAAGAAGTACGAGTGGGTTTGCATTTAAAGAGAAGCCAAATATATGAGATAATTCTACATGCCCACATTTTCTTCAGCATATTGAGGCTAGGTTCCCCTTATTAGGGCCCAGGCGCTGACCGGCACGAAGCCCTATTGTTTCTGGTCGTTTTTTTTTTTTTTTTTTCCGCCAAAATAATTGCCGTTTTTGCTGCCTTAACGTGTGCGAAAAGTCATGACATTTTGCACACGCACCAGTTCAGGTGAAAAATTTACTACTGCCTACTGGCAACACGAAGTTACACGTTTTACACATTGATGCCTCATGGGTAGCACTTTGATCAGATTTACTCAAAAAAGCCTCAAGACCTTGGGGATGGTATATTCCGAAGTTGGTGACTCCCTGTCAAAAGGTGTTGCCTTCGCGACGATGTGCATTTCGATGTCTCGCCATGAAATTTCAAAGCCTTATAACTTGACTCCACATGCTCTACTCTTTTCCAAATTGCATATGCTTGTTCAGTGTCCAGGTCTGGTCAGGTCAGACGTGTACAGCCTCATATTCAGTGACAGTCGTAGTGCCCCCTACTGACAACAGGAAGTAACATGCATGATTCTTTGACTCATTAATTCACTCGAAGGTTAGGCAGACAGACATGAAATTGACTCAGCTAAGATGTAAGACCTACTGGCAACAGGAAGTAACATGCATGATTGTTTGACTCATTACTTCAGTCGAAGTTTAGGCAGACCTGAAATTGACTCAGCTAAGATGTAAGACCTTGGTGATGCTACATTCTGCAGCTCATGACCCATAATCAAACGCCATTCCCATGGCGACACATTCTACACCATGACTTACAATGATGTTTTTGAGGGGCAAAGGATGCCTCTATGGTCACAAAACTTGACACACACGTCTGGAGTGGTGCCAGTTAGCATCCTATATAGGTCAACTGCACGGGTGTGGCCAAATGTCTCAACAGTGCCCCCTTGAAAATTTCAAAATTGAAGCCTTGCCTTCCAAATTGACGTAGAAGAATGAAACTCAGAAGGGGGAAGTATGCATTACGTCCAGACGCACAAAAAAGTATCTTGGAGCCATACCCTAACTCCAACAGGGAAGTTGGCCATCTTGTAAAAACTGGTCAATTTTGCAGGTTTTTTTTGGCCATTTCTAGGCCTTATATTTTAATGAACTCCTCCTACATTTGTTACTCATCCGTCACCAAAATCTACTCTGTCATCTTAAGACCTTTGTGATGATAAGTTATGAAAATCTAAAGTCTACATCAAATGCCCTTACCGTGGCCATGCCAAACTCTCATGATTCGCCATGAAGCAGGAAGCTGCTGTAACTTTAACAGATATGTTCCACTCATTTGCAGTGTTGGGCACGTTACTTTGAAAAAGTAATTAATTATAGTTACTCATTACTTCTCCCAAAAAGTAACTGAGTTAGTAACTGAGTTACATCAATGTCAAAGTAATTAATTACCAGGAAAAGTAACTGTTATGTTATTTTTTTTAAAAACACCAATATGTCAAATTACTTGGCTGCACCAACAACTGGCCCAAAACACATTCAAAATTAAATTATGCTTAAGAAATGTACTAAAGGGAGGAAATAATAAAAGTGTACATGTTGCAGATGTACAGCGATTGAATGTATATTCCTCAAAAAGCAATGACAATATAAACTTCTCTTAATATAACTATGAAAAATGTCTGTTATTCCCATCAGAATATGCCATCTAGTGGAGAAAACTTGTATTGATTCAGGATACCTGATGGCGAAAAGGTGCCTCAGTTTTCTGTTTCTAGTTCATGTTTATTGACTGTATTATTATTAAGTTTTTAGACCAATTCCAAGTAACAACAAAGCCACCACACTAATGCCATCATCATCTACACACTACAAATATTAGTGTGTAGACCCACATTTAATTACATCTTTACTTTTTGTCAGTCATGCACATTTGTGTCTGTCACCTCCACATTTATTTACATACAACATCCTTAAACAACACCCTAAACATAACATAGACATATACATTATTACAAGTTACACTATGGCCAATTGCCACAATTTTTCCACAACATTTGGGCAACTTTCATAACAGCTAGATCATTAGAAACATGGTGTACATCTCAAAACACACTTTGAAGCAGTTAAATCCATGCATAAATACCCTGCATCTTTCTCAGTGTCAAACTAAACACCTTTATCACATCATGTTCATAACTAGTGTGACTTTCCTCTGCATTCTCTTATGATTAGTGGCTGTGTGTGTTACAATGTCGCTGTTTTTTAGCACCATATAATGAACGCAGGCAGTGATAGTTAACCCCATTACACAATGTTCAATAAAAGCCCGGGTGCCAAGGTGTCTACGTGCCCGCTGTGTCTACCCTGCGACTGCAACATGCACCGACATGCACGTACGGCACATTTCGCTGTTTTGGGGTGGGGCAGGGGGGCGAGGGCCCGATCATCACCGCTTGCAGCTTTAATTTGAGTTCTTTTTCTCGTGTATTTTTTTTTACAAATTTGTTCCCAATCATCTGAGGATATATTGCATGAGAGTTCTTTTTACCATTTACTTTTGGAGCTAAAGTAAGTTTGGTCATCTTGATGTCATCTTGATTTACTTACTTTCCACTTCAGTCAGAAATTTAGTTTCAAGCCCACTGGTATATATTTTAAGCACATATCTTTAACGGACCTCTTGTTTAGAGCTTCAAACAGATAACTACTCACTTGGAGATTTTTCATGATTTCTTGGTTTTGAAATTTACTCTTCTTTTGTATAGACTGAGGAGGACAAAAAGAATAAGCACAGACTTCAGGATCTGGTGGATAAGCTGCAGCTCAAAGTCAAGGCTTACAAGAGACAGGCTGAGGAGGCTGTGAGTCAATCGTTTTGTAATTTGTTATGCAGGAATGCCGCACAATCAAAAATTACAGAAAGAAAACATACTAATATGATGTAAAATTAAAAAATACAACATACTTCAACTCCAAACCCTTTACAGGAGGAGCAGGCCAATACTCACTTGTCCAGGTTCAGGAAGGTCCAGCATGAGATGGAGGAAGCTCAGGAGCGTGCTGACATCGCTGAGTCCCAGGTCAACAAGCTGAGAGCCAAGAGCCGTGATCATGGAAAGGTAACCATGTGATAATATTTTACAAAGATGATTATGTGGACACCTTAGCTTAATGGGGTATTTCAATTTCTTTATAAGCCACATATTTTCATCATATTTTAATTTACTTTTTATTGTACTTTTTATTGTCTATATTGTATATATGCTGAATCTTCTTTCTTGTTTTCTTTCTAGTCTGAAGCTGCTGAATAAGAGACATCCTTTTGGAGCCGTTGGTTCATAAAATATGAACTAGCTGTTTAATTGTCTTCTTACACTGTGTTTAATAAACATTTTTCCTCAAAATGTAAGATTTACTCTGTATTATTTACACTGTAGTTTATCTTTAACCCTTGTGCCTCACTAAGGACATTTTTGGCTTTTATTTTTTGTCATCTTCTTGATAATTTAAGCTGTGTTCATGCATATGGCATCACATTCTCTAAGGAAATTCATTTTAATTTATTTATTTTTATTTCAAACAATCACTTATAATAGTTCTATAATACACTGTATAGATAAAAATGTTACTCCAAGATAACATCATTTAGCATTTTGCATCCAAAATGACCTGGATGTGTTGTGTGTGGTACTGGTGTAAGAGTGTATTGTGTCTGTGTGTATTGAAATGTAAATGTCTGTGTGAGTGTGTATACGTAAATGTGTGTATATGCAGCTACAAATGGAGTTTTGAATGTTCAAATTTGTAAAAAATAATAATGCATTATTATTATTATTGCAATGTTGTTGCTAATCATTGACATATCCCATAATATGATAACCTCCCACCACCCCAAAAAAACATTCACTTTTAGTATATTGGAAAAAAAACATTTTTTGTGTTTTTTTCATCAAAATCACTAACAGATATGATAACTCAGATATGAGATTTATTAAAATGGAAGGAGAGGGGTGAAGGGAGAGGATTGAAGGGTTGGGGATGAAGAGATGAGGGTCAAAGGGGAAGGGATGAGGGTCGAAGGGTTGGGATAGGAAAGAACAGATGAGGGGATGAAGGGGTAAAGAGAGGGGAAAGAAGGGATAGAGGTGTGTGGTGCAGTATGAAGGAATGTGGTTGAAGTCAGGTGCCGGGTGGATAGGGGGAGGCGCAGATTGCCGTACTAGTCTCTAGGTGTGTATGGGTGTAGTGTAAATGTTTCATTATAATGTTGCACTACCATTCAATCATGATAACTGCATTTGGTAAAGGCTATACTGAATATTGTATGGTTAAGAATGAACACCTGCTGACATACACTGTAATCCATAGATGTGAAATGTAACCAGACCAAAAAAAGATGTGTGCACTATGTGACCAAATACTCATTTTTATATTATTCTTTAACAAATCCAGTAAGAGGAAAAACAAAACAATGGTATATTTTAAGGTTGAGGCCTAACAGCAACTTTATTTTCCGAGGGTTCTTAAGAGGCACAACATCCCTCAAAAGCTGCTGGTGTCCTTGTCCTAATGAAGGACCAACAAATCAGACTTCAGGGAGAAACATTTCAAGGGTTTAAATCAGAACCATGTCGGTACACAGATAATCAGTCCAACAGGCAATGGTATCCAAATTGGCAGGCAAAAAGGTAGGTAACTGACAAGAGCAGAGGTTGACACACACTGGAAACACAATACAAATATGCTGAAACTCAAACTAGGGCAGAGGAGATCTGGCACAGTAGGAGGGGAAGATGCCAGAGGTGGCGAAAGTACTCAACTTCTATAGTTAAGTAGAATACAAATACTTGTGTAATCATAGATTTCTACAGAGAGGACCCTGAGATAGTTAATGAACCCTGAAGGAAAGGCAATATTAATGACAGAACTATACTAAGTACATTAAACCCGTTAAAATAAAACTATTTGAACCTGCAGCATAAGTGTTTGTCCCATCTCTAACAGACAGGCTCGCTAAATAATTAAAGTTCCATAAAATAATTTTTAGGAAAAAAATACAAGAATTATTTATTTATTTTTAGGGGTGCTGTGCTCAAGGGGCACCCCAGCTAAAAAGGGTCTAAAATCGCCCCTGGTCTGATCATAACACGTTACATTTTTTAATTGCATTTATCACTCCTCACTGACTCACTCACTGTCACAGATGGCCATTATAATCGACCTCTGTGCACAACATGTGAGCATGTTTTCCTCTGTCAGGAGTTTTGCTGCTGCTATCATATTCCTGCACTGTCCAGTAGTGTTTGATATGAGCTTCTTACCGGGGGCGCCCACACCAAAAAAAAAAAGATATCTATCGCTTTGTGCACGTCTTCTTTTTATAATGTCACTGAGGTTGAATCAAGTAACAAGCCTGTTTTTACAATACAAGGAGCAGAAAGTACAGATATTTGTGTTCAAATGTAGGGAGTAAAAGTAAAGTATAGTCTAGTACAAATCTACTAAAGTACAGATATGAGGCACAAATACTATCCACTTATTTATTTATTTGTATGTATGTATGTGTGTATATAAATATATAAAGAGATATATATATACTTATTACTTATTAGTACTGTATACTATTTATTCTAATATAAAATACATTTGAGAAGAGAAATATCTTTGAACTTGATATATGTTGTTAACAACATATCTAAGTGTGTCCTAAAAATATATCCATCTCTCTTTGCCAAATGTGAATCACTGTTCACTCCCTCAGTTGAATTTATTTTTGACCATGGTAATACCTCGTGATCTGTTCATAAGACAGCAAATAATAAGCCAATTTGGAAAGATGATCCAAAACTGTTTCTATAAGGCATCATTAAATTTTATATTACAGAACTATCAACCCCTTTCACTCAAAACTGCATCTTTTTTTATTCCTTATAGCAAAACATCAATGATGTTTGTGAGGAACTTATTTCTGGTGTCTGAGTTGGTAATCCTTATTAAAGTCTATTCTCAGGAGACATATAACACCTGCTTAGCATTCATGGAAAGACCATCCGTCAGAGTTTTATTACAGATATTGGAGATTTATGTCCTGCTGTAACTATACACCAGTGACATTTTAATGCTTCTCCAAGTTTAAAAGTAATTACTGGACGTGGTGTCAAAATGAACAGGACGCAAGTGCCATCATAAACTGTGTCAACTGGAAATTATTGCAACCTCCAGATTTATGAGATGAGTTTCTCAGTCTGTTTGTGTTGTTTAGCTCCACCAATTTGTTTTGATTTCGTCGTGTCATAAAGTAGGATTACCAAATAAACCAGGTTTATTTTGTTAGTCTGGCTCATTTTCCAGCGGATCCAGTTCCATAGTGTTGAATACTGAATTACAAGTTGTATGTTATGTTGTATGTTAATGTTAAGTTACACATTTACAATGTTGATGTAAATGTTATATAAATAGTATCTAATAAAATATGTAAAATATAATTACATAACCTTTAAGTATAATTAATTGATTATACTTAAAGAATAACTTGATGTATTTTGGTACACATCATTAGACTACCTATTCAGTTAAATCCAATGTCCCCAAATATTTAAATGTTTAAGACTGTGTTTATAACTTAAATTATGTTATGGACAAGCATGTTATTTGTATTGTCATACAACTTTAATATCTAGGAAATAAAACATGTCACATTTCTGTCCCAGTCTGACTCTATTTCCCTTCACCAGTTTGCCCGCTGACTTTTTTGCTTTTTGTTGAAATTGACATTAGTTGTGCAACATGACTGAGGAGTTTGACAACAAGTTAGATGTCAAAGACGCAGGAATTTATACACCAAGCGGTAAATTCCACATGTCTTCTGTATTTACCCTCAGTGTGTTTAACAGACATTCTTATCCAGAGGACGACAGGATATTGTTCAATGCATGGACTCTCTTTAACTCATCTTCAACATATTATTTAAAAAAACTTTTTTCTGTTTCTATAGATTACAATAATTTGCATTTGTAGCCTCTTAATGCCATATTAGAAAAAGTGCATCATCATGAGTCTGTAAATAAAAGTGAGTTCATGGTGTACTTGTGTAGTTAAGTTTATTCATGCATATTCATAGATGAGTTTATTGGATGTATAAGAGGATTATGTTCCTGGAATGTTTTATTTCTGTTTGAGTTGGGGTTTTTCCTCCTGTCCCCAGCTTGCTCTCTACATTTCCCTCTTCTTCCCTCTGCCTTGACGTGGTCCCTGTGTCTTCCTCAGCCTCTCAGCTCCTTTATTGTTCTCCGGTTCCACCTGCACCTTATTCAGCCATCCCTTCAGTGTTGGATCCTTTTTTCTCTCTGGTTTAGTTTTGCTTTGCTCCTCCGATTTCAGTTGATATTAGTTATGTATAATAGTAAATTACATTCGTATAAAATATCAATGTAACTATAGGAAATTATATCATTTTCTGTCAAATACTGAATGCCAGTGTCATCCCAAAGAGACATTTCATTGGCAACAAGATAGTTTCAGAGAATCTCCCAGGCTTCATTGCAATGTTAGTCACACTAGGCTAGTCTGATGACGAAGACACTACAGTCTATTGCCAATTTAACCAAGGAGAAGAAAGCCCTCCAAGAGGCTCATCAGCAAACAGGATGAAAGTCAACACTGACCAAGGCCAAGTGTGAGAACTGACCTTCCATACTAAAAATGCAAGACATTATTTCTTATCAACAAGAGGAAGCCTAGAGGAAGCTTGAGAAGGTTCTGAAATTAGCTAGCTGCAGTTAGCTACTATATAAATACAATTTGAGTTTCAAACATTTTATGAATTAATGCATTTTTTTACTTTTGTAATTTTGTATTTTATTAAGGGATTATAAGAATAATTTTTTCCTGATTTGTATAAATTAAGTTTTATAACAAAGTTCGGGAATGGAGACCACGCCTCATACCTTCAATTTCCGCACAAGAGGAACTTAAGTCGCACCCTATCTGCTCTATCCCCCTTCGTCTCATTTCGAATATACCATGGTCACACTCAGTCATCCTAGCCACTAATCTCTTCGCTTCACAGCTCCACTCACAGCAGGTTACATACTGTATGTGTCTGTTTTTTCTAATCGTGCCTTTAACTTTTCCCTCCACAGCTCCACCCTCAGCAGGTTACAGTACTCATCTTGATCATATTCCGCCACTTAACAGGCATGCACAACTACAGCCACTCGACCTTCCCCAGTGCCAGATTCGAATTTCAGATTTGGATTTCAGATTCAGATTTCTTTATTATTGCCATTCTTACCATGTACTTTCATACACATGTAAAAACGAAATGCCGTTTCCACTAAAAGGCAATAAATTTAAAAACAAATCTTGACCGGTAATTATACCGACCTTGCCCTTCTTATCCATCCGACCATGTGTAATTCCTCAGGGAACCCCAAACATCATTTGGCCCGGTCGACCTTAGACAGCCACTTCCTATCCGCCCAAAGGAACTTACACCAGCCGACTTCACTTTCTCCTTCTCGTTATTTGCAACTCCATTCACTCTGTTTTTCCCAAGCGGGGAGTTCCGGTCCTCTGAAATAAGGCCAACGTGGAAGTAACTTAGAGCTGCATTCTATCAAAAGGCCACCAGGGGGCGACCGTTTTGGTGTCAAAAGGACTTCCGTCTCTATACAAGTCAATAGAGAATTCACCAATTTCTCACTTGATTTTTAACCTTAGTAAAGGTTTTCAAAATGTGTTTATGGTCTCAATCCCTAGTTTAAAGCCTTGTTCAATTCAGTATGGTGCTCATTTGTGAAATTTTGGCCTCCCTGATTTTATATTTGACGATAAAGCAGTGTATGCATTGGGGCGTGGCTACGTCGTGATTGACAGGTTGATTGACCAATGTCCTCGAGATCCAGCCCTTGCAACCAATCGCAAACTCCCCGCTCTGCCGTTGGCTCCGCCCATACTTCCGCCCATGACTCCGCCTCATGCCCATATAAGTAGAATCCGTGTTCTTTTTTTCCCGGCATGCACCTGAAATTTTAAAGATGGCGCTGCCTAGATTCGATACTATTGGCTTCTGAGCAGCAGTCCACAAACCAATGGGTGATGTCACGGATGTTACGTCCATTTCTTTTATACAGTCTATGGTTTTTCCTAGACAGATGGATCCTTGATTTAGCTTTGGGCTTCGGTGGCAATATTTTTATTTTTATGCCTGACACGTTCTCTTTGCATCACAAGCTGCCGGAAGACTTCAACAATTCAATTAAGGGATACACTGGGGCACTTCAGTCCCCAACCTATACCACTGCATGTTCGTGATGCGCTCTCCACTAAACCGCAACTCGTGTGGCACACCATCCCACCCTGCTACAGCTAGCACACATATAGCAGGAATAACGGACATAATGTCCCATTTACAGCTCTTTATTGTATTAATGTGGCTTTCAAAACATATGCCCAGATACAAGTAATAAAACTACATAGGCTAGAGGCAGTGCTGGTCCTGGTCTCCCTGGGGGCCCTAAGCAAAATTCTGCTAAGGGGCCCTGACCCATGAGCCAGCTGCCATGTAAACCATTTATTTAATTTGCCACACAATCACACCTGATACACCAGTGTTCCCACTGCAATCCTCCCTCTTTTAAAACGGTTTGCACCATCTGTCATTCTAAGAATAAGTAGACCTATACACAACATAATGAAGTATAAACAATATTTATTGAATAAAAGAAATATAAAATGTAAACAAATATTCATATAAGAAATCTGATAACATAACATTCAAATAATAAATATTACATTAACAAATATATAAAAAATATATTAAAACACACAGGCAGTCAACAGGCTGAACATTCACCTAACCAAGTAAGTGAGTGAGTGAGAGAGTGAGTGACTTTGGCCAGTATGCAGTCCTTTCCTGGGCATCTTCAGCATAAGCAGCTATCAGTCTCTGTGGGAGAGATTGAGAAGACAGTATGTCACATTGTTAGTCATTTAATTTTCATGTCACAGTGCACAGCTACAAGCTGCCTTTTGCAGATATATTCTTACAGTAAATATGCTTATACAATAGAAATTGACTTGTACTGTGTTGATCCCATGGGGGAAACTAATTTCACTAAGTGTGAAGACATTTTAATGCTTGAATTAAAATCTTAACATCAAAATATTCCTCTTCTGCACTTTCTTGAGGCAAAATCATCTGTGATGTCATCAGATGTGTTTCCCCACGTCAGGAAAGGGATTGGGAACACAAATACCTGCTTGTTGTTCCCGCAATTCACTCTTGTGCTGTTTTCTTTTCCTTTTTTCGTGGCCTGAGGGATAGCTGCGCTTCATCTTGCCTACTGTTATCAGTAAATATGAGCATGCTTTGTAACTCAGGTGCGTACTTGGCGGTGGGTGGGGCCTTTTCAGACGTGCAGGGCCCTGCGTAGTCTGCGTATAGGCAGGGCCGGCTCTGGCTATAGGCTTTTTAAACATATCCCTACATCACTGCAACAGTGCAACAGGCTCTTGTTATCTGGGAACAACTTACAGGTGACTGTAATGTTCTTGCTCTCTTTCCCTCCCATAAAATCAAAATAATGTGAATATTTCACCGAAATGAATGCTGTCCCATCTTGCTCACCGAGCTGCCATACATGCGCAGTGATATAACCGGAGCACGTAGCCACGTGCTAGTCTGCCAACAGTGCGAATTTGTGGTGGATTTTCTTTCCTTGTGGCAAAAGTTACAGGAGTAGTTGGTAATCCGAAATGTCATTAGAACAAAAGTTATAACCAGCTGGCCACTATAATGGTCACTTATTTCCTCAAATAAGTCCCATTGTCAAATTGCTTTTCATTGTTCACAGCAGCCTGTGTGAGGTAACATCTAACAAAAGACTAAGGGTAACTGCACTGGAAAAAAGATTTAACTCTCAACATGCACATACAGCACCACATAAAGTCATGGCCAAAAATATTCGCACCCCTGCACTTCTGTCAGATAATACACCACTTCTCCCAGAAATATATTGCAACTTCGAATGATTTGGTATTCACATGTTTATTTCCTTTGTTTGCATTGGAACAACACAAAAAAACTAAGAAAAAAAAGTCAAACTTGATCAAATTCCACAAAAAACTCAAAAAATTATCGGCACCCTCAGCTTAATGTTTGGTAGCACACCCTTTGGAAAAAATAACTGAAATCAATCGCTTCCTGTAACTATCACTGAGTTTCTTACACCTCTCTACTGGAATTTTGGACAACTCTTCATTTGAAAACTGCTCCAGGTGTTTCAGATTTGAAGGATGCCTTTTCCCAGCTGCTGTTTTGAGATCTCTGCACAGGTGTTCTCCGGCTGTCACATCTGGACTCATTGTTACAGTACTTTGTCTTTAACCATTTCTGAGTGTTTTTTTATGTCTGTTTTGGGTCATTGTCATGCTGGAACACCCATGACCTCTGACCTCTTTGTAGAGAGTCTGCTTTCTGACACTGGGAACTGGGGAATGTTATGCCCCAAAATTCTTTGGTAGTCATCAGATTTCATGCCATTCACATCCAGTGGCAAAAGCAGCAAAACAACCCCAAAACATCTGTGAATGTCCACCATATTTGACCAAAGGGACCGTGTTCTTTTCTTTGAAGGCCTCATTTAGTTTTCTGTAAACAGTACCATGATGTACATTCTCCGAGAGGGATTTTGGCTTTGTCACGTGTCAGTAGTGGTGTCTTCCTTGGTCTCCTACCATAGCGTCCCTTTTCATTCAGATGCGACCGATAGTGTGAGCTGACACTGTTGTACCCTGTGTCTGCAGGTCAGCTTGAATTTGTTTGGAAGTTGATCAAGGTTCTTTTTCCACCATTCAAACAATCCTTCATTGTCATTTTTCATCAATTTTTCTCCTTAGTCCACGTCCAGGGAGGTTAGCTCTGGTGCCATGGGCTTTAAACTTCTTGATGACATTGCACACAGTGGACACAGGAACATTCAGATCTCTGGAGATGGACTTGTACTCTTCAGATTGTCCATGTTTTTCCACAATTTTGGCTCTCAAATCGTCAGACAACTCTTTGCTCTTCTATATTTTCTCCATGCTCAATGTGTTACACACAGACACACCACACTAAGGTTGAGTCAAGTTTTCTCCATTTTAACTGCAAGTGTGATCTCTATATTGTCCACACCTCTTTATTTCTTACAATTTTGACAAGGTGCCAATAATTTTGTCCAGTCCATTTTTTGAGTTCTGTGTGAAACTTTTTTTCTCTGTTTTTTATGTTGTTCTAATGCAAACAAAATAAATAAACACGTGAATACCTGGGAGAGGTGGTGTATTTTCTGACAGAATTGCAAGGGAGCCAATATTTTTGGCCATGACTGTATATCCATTCTTGTATATATATAGAAATATACATTCTGAAATTATGATGTGAGCTTCTGCAATTAGTATCAGTAGCAAAGAAGCTTTTATATATATATATATATATATATATATTCTGCAGTGAGCCAATGGACTAAAAATTGCCATAGTGAGCATAAGTCATCATGTGCCAGGACACTTGCATCATGCTTCTTTAGTATCAAATGTGATTTTGGATGAAGTTCATTTTGCATATGGAATTTATTTTGGGCTTGCTCTCAAATGAGATGCCAACCATTTTCATGTCCATTTAGGGAGACACATAAAAGGTGAACTTTTATGGATGGTACTTCATCTTTAATTTTCTTACAGGAATATGAGATGTGCCAAAGTTCAGTAACTGTAGACAACAAATATTTTGGCATATTTCCAAAATCAAGTTCCATACAGTATCTGACATTGCCCTTTAAAAAGATGAATCTGATGTTATCTTAACTAATAAAGTGCTTTTATTTCCAAATTGTCAAGTTTATGTTAATAAGATCAAATACAATAAACCATGATTAAATACAGCTTTGAATATGGTATTTATATAGTATTCTTTCAGTATTACTGACACACACAAGAACATAGAAAGATTTTGTGAGCACAATGAAAGTTTTGGTAAATGTAGAGTTACCAGTATTAAGTATCAAATATTATTAAGCATTACACTTAACTTTCCCCAGACTTAGAATATAGTTTATATTAAAGATGATATAAAGATTGAAGATTAACATGTGCTGACAACTGTCTGATATTAATGCCATTTAAGAGTGAACTCTCAAAGATCTTAAATATGCAGTGTCCTGCAACTGAATACCAGTGGAATCTTGATGGGTCTCCAAAACCAACCCCCAAGGGTATTAACTACGTTTCATCTTTCGTGTGCTTTAAATCAAGATACATTTATTGGAACTGTACACAAACCATATTCTGCACTATGTAATGAATGATAAAATTTGGCCATCATTCCATGCCTGCATTGGAGGCAGTAGTGGACCAACATTTGTAACGGCAAGTTCATAACTCATTGACATCTGTTGCTCTAGATAATTATATACATATACTTCCTGAAGCAGACCCTTAATGACCACAATATATGTCCACAGTCAACATCTCTGATAAAAGCTGGCATGTTAAAGTAAATCAGTACAGCAGTGAGGAAGGTATTTGTTCCAGTATAATTGAAATTGATAGTGTTTATAGGTAATGTAGTCCATTCTACTGTAAATATTCCACTTTCTTACAAAACATCGGTCAAATTTTATAACATTGTACTTAATATTTTTAACCCCACATTGTTTTTGTCAAACTCACATTTGCAATCAAATCAAATCAATTAGCATAACATCATAAAGCATTATATGATTTTCAAATTCTAGTCACACATGAAAATTCTTACAAGCTGCATACACATCACTGCTACAAAATAAGCAACAGGATGAGGCCATGACCAAACTGAGTCAGAGACTGCAGCTGACCAAGCACTCCCACCCTCTATAAAAGCAGCAGCCCTGGACTTCTACATGAACTGGTAGGCACCCAACACAGGTGAGTGTATTGACTATGATCTCAGTTTTAACTCCTTTTGATCAGTCGGTAAGGTAATTACAAATGTATTTTGTCCATATTTCTTTGTCTGATTTATCTTTGTTTCAGGTGGAATTTCATGGCATATCTACATTATTTCAAAACAATTTCTTGAAATACTCTTTAGTATAATAATTATAATTAGTTATGTCCAGTACATACCCTGTCTCAACACATACTGTATATTAAGTGATCATTAAGAGCAGTAATATTTCTCTGGTTGTGGAAGTCAGTTTTGAAAATTGATGATTGAATTGAGTACAGGTGGCACTTATTAGTTAAGTGAATAAGTTTTACGACCTTCACACTTGACAGCTCTCAAACTGACATTCTGCAAGTAAGATTTAAAATGAGAAAAACAAACTGAAAAAATTATTGTACTCATGTTTTTTATAGCATCTTGACACTCCACCAAATACTGTACCAGTCATCGTTTTTTGGAGCCAGTTGAGGTAAAACATGTCAAATCTCCAACATCAGATGGATAGATTTACATTTTTACATTATGCTGATATTTCTGTGATCTTTTCAGTCTCCACTAAAGTGCCACCATGAGCACAGACGCAGAGATGGAGTGCTATGGCCCGGCGGCCATCTACCTCCGGAAGCCAGAAAAGGAGAGGATTGAGGCTCAAACTGCTCCTTTTGATGCCAAAACTGCCTTCTTTGTGGCGGATAAGGAAGAAATGTATCTCAAGGGTAAACTTGTGAAGAGAGATGGTGGCAAAGCCACAGTTAAGACTGACTGTGGAAAGGTAGGTATATTTCCAAAGAATACCCTTTCTATGTTGGGGTTTCTCATTTTTTCCAATTTACATTTGTTTAAAATGTAGTGAAAATGAATTAGTGGCTATGGGTTCATACTGACACAGTGGTTAACAAGGACATCCATCTGATGAACTCTAAATTTGAAAAATAAATCTTAGGAAAACCACTTTTACTGTTTCTCTTTTTCCAGGAACTCACTGTAAAAGAAGATGAAATCTTCCCCAGGAACCCTCCAAAGTTTGATAAAATTGAGGACATGGTCATGATGACCCACCTCAACGAGCCTACTGTGTTGTATAACCTCAAAGAGCGTTTTGCATCCTGGATGATCTACGTGAGTTTCCGCTTAATTAATGCAATGAGTATTTATATCTGACTATCTAAATGTTAACACTATGTTTATTTTCTATTTGTGCTATTACAGACCTATTCTGGGCTTTTTTGCGTTGTTGTGAATCCCTACAAGTGGCTTCCTGTGTATGATGCTATAGTTGTGTCAGGATACAGAGGCAAGAAGAGGATTGAGGCACCACCTCACATCTTCTCCATCTCTGATAATGCCTATCAGTTCATGCACACAGGTAAAATTAAAGTTAGCAGTGTTAAATCGTGTAGAATAAAGTTTACACATAAACTTATTGAGTATTGAATTACAAAAAAGAAATTCATGTGAAATGTCTATGTTTGTATTTCAGATCGTGAGAACCAGTCTATCCTGATCACGTAAGTATAACAGAAACTGTAATACTAAATCATATAATGATAATAAAGCAGAATCTTGACATGTGTCTCTTATACCCCAGTGGAGAATCCGGTGCAGGAAAGACTGTCAACACCAAACGTGTCATCCAGTACTTTGCAACAATTGCAGCTATTGGAGCCAAGAAAGCTGAGCCAACTCCTGGAAAGATGCAGGTAAATTGTTTGTTTAATATGAAATTGTTTGTCAGAGGAAGGTAAATGTGAATATTTAGCCCATGTAACTCAAATCCTCTCTTGCAGGGCTCCCTTGAGGACCAAATTGTTGCAGCCAACCCTCTGCTGGAGTCCTATGGTAATGCCAAGACTGTGAGGAATGACAACTCCTCTCGTTTTGTAAGTAATCCAGGGAACATCTCAAGACATGTTCTTGTTAAATTACAAAAGCTGATGTTATCAATGATCTGGCTGTCTAGGGTAAATTCATCAGAATCCACTTTGGCTCTACTGGAAAGCTGGCTTCAGCTGATATTGAAACTTGTAAGTTTCAACCATGATGTGAATCAAGATTAATCTGGAGTGTCATATATTTTTGATAAAGTAACAGTTTTAAACTGTAATGGAGTGATTAAACAGTCTCTGGTTAAATTTGTTTTTGTTAGATCTGCTGGAGAAGTCCCGTGTAACCTTCCAGTTGTCTGCTGAAAGGAGCTACCACATCTTCTATCAGCTGATGACTGGCCACCAACCTGCGCTCCTGGGTATGTTACTTTGTGAATTTGACACTGAAACTTAAATAATGCCAGAGACAAGACCAAGCAATGATGTGTATTTTACTGTGCTCCTATAGAGGCTCTTCTGATCACCACCAACCCCTATGACTACCCAATGGTCAGTCAGGGTGAAATCACTGTGAAGAGCATTGATGATGTGGAGGAGTTCATTGCAACAGATGTAAGAAAACATTTTAGTTAAGTATATCTAGCATGCTTAATGCAACTGGGAAGTTTTTTGAAATACCAATAACTCTTCTTCATGTTCAATGTAGACTGCTATTGACATTTTGGGCTTCAATAATGAGGAGAAGCAGGGCATCTACAAGCTGACTGGTGCTGTGATGCATCATGGCAACATGAAATTCAAGCAGAAGCAGCGCGAGGAGCAAGCTGAACCTGATAGCACTGAGGGTAACTCGGATAATCATATTTTATAGAAAATCTAGCATAGATTAATATGTAACATATATTTGTAAACATATCCAAGTTCACAGATGGCTAACGCTTTGTCTTCCCATCAGTGGCTGATAAAATCGCCTACCTCATGGGCCTGAACTCAGCTGATATGTTGAAAGCTCTGTGCTACCCCAGAGTCAAGGTTGGAAATGAGATGGTGACCAAAGGTCAGACTGTGCCACAGGTAAGATAAAGAAAGTTTAATATTTGAACAAATAAAATGGCAATAGTTCCATTTTAACAAGAAAATATGATTGTGATCATTCTAAAATCTTTATTTCTAGGTCAACAATGCTGTCAGCGCTCTGTGCAAGTCTGTCTATGAGAAAATGTTCTTGTGGATGGTCATCCGTATCAATGAGATGCTGGACACAAAGCAGCCAAGACAGTTCTTCATTGGAGTGTTGGATATCGCTGGATTTGAGATCTTTGATGTGAGTGATTTGAAGAATATTTGAGTTGCATCACATCAACATTGTTTTTCTATGACTCATTATGTCACCATTATTACAGTTCAACAGCCTGGAGCAATTGTGCATCAACTTCACCAATGAGAAACTGCAACAGTTCTTCAACCACCACATGTTTGTCCTGGAGCAAGAGGAGTACAAGAAAGAAGGCATTATCTGGGAGTTCATTGACTTTGGTATGGACTTGGCTGCCTGCATTGAGCTTATTGAGAAGGTAAGTAGTCAATCAAGTCAAAGTGATTTTTTTGAATCATGCAAATGTTCACTTCAACTGTTAAACCTTTGATGTGAAATTTCTTTTTTTCACCCTCAGCCAATGGGCATTTTCTCCATCCTTGAAGAGGAGTGCATGTTCCCCAAGGCCTCTGACACTTCTTTCAAGAACAAGCTGCATGATCAGCATCTTGGCAAAACCAAGGCCTTTGAGAAGCCAAAGCCTAAAAAGGGCGCCCCTGAGGCTCACTTCTCCCTGGTTCACTATGCTGGTACAGTGGACTACAATATCAGTGGCTGGTTGGACAAGAACAAGGACCCCCTGAATGACTCAGTTATCCAGCTCTACCAGAAGGCCTCCAACAAACTTCTGTGCTTCCTGTATGCGAAATATGGTGCAGAAGGTGAGAAATAAGATTGAGTAGAATGGAGGAGTAACAGTACAGGTGATATGTATTTTTAACCACAATTTAAAATAATATTTTTTATTACCGCCTGTACAAGAAAGTGATCAACAATAATGACATTTACATGAGCTATTAGCAGGCTAATCAGTTGCAAATTATGATGTTATATGACATTCACTATTTTTGTAGAGAGAAGCGAGAAATCATGTGTCTGTTACACTTGGTTCAGGCCTTGAATAAAGCTGCTGATTAATTGACACAGAGAAAATTTAAAAGAGATCCTACAAAAATTACTTATTCATTGCCATTAATTAAATTTAATGTTTGTGAAAACAGAGCCTGCTGCTGCTGGTGGCAAAAAGGCTGGAAAGAAGAAGGGTGGTTCCTTCCAGACTGTGTCTGCTCTTTTCAGGGTATGTATTGTTTCATACTTTAAACTATTACAACCATAATCCTGAAATACTGTTGACCATTTTTCTTGTGTTGCTGATCCACAGGAGAACTTGGGCAAGCTGATGACCAACTTGAGGAGCACTCATCCTCATTTTGTCCGTTGTCTCATTCCTAATGAATCAAAGACCCCAGGTAAGAAGCACCTGGCCTAATGTTGAACCCTGAATGTGACACATTGATGAAAACAAACATTTTGAATATGATTTTGGAACTTTCAGGTCTTATGGAGAACTTCTTGGTCATCCATCAGCTGAGGTGTAACGGTGTGCTGGAAGGCATCAGAATCTGCAGAAAGGGCTTCCCCAGCAGAATCCTCTATGGGGACTTCAAGCAGAGGTGATATAATTTAATAAAAGCAAATCAAGTTGATTTTCAGTTGAGTTAAAAACAGCCCGCCAAGATGTGGGGTCATTGTAAGTAACAACACAATATTCTCTTGTAGATACAAAGTATTGAATGCCAGCGTCATCCCTGAGGGACAGTTCATTGACAACAAGAAAGCTGCTGAGAAGCTGCTAGGCTCCATTGATGTGGATCACACTCAGTACAAGTTTGGACACACAAAGGTTAATTTCTATGAACAATATCAAGATATGGTATGTACATACATCCTTTTGTATCAGTGAATGCTGATTACTGAGTCCTTTCAAACAACCACACAGGTGTTCTTCAAAGCTGGTCTGCTGGGTGGTCTGGAGGAGATGAGAGATGAAAAACTGGCTAGTCTGGTGACCATGACTCAAGCTCTCTGCAGAGGATACCTCATGAGGACAGAGTTTGTACAGATGATGGAGAGGAGGTACGATTATCGTACAGTACACTTAACTGTTCTATTCATAACAGCTGGGTTTTTTTTAATGAAATAACATTACAGAAAAGTTACACTTTATTCATATTCATTTTCCAGAGATGCCGTCTTCACTGTTCAGTACAATGTCCGTTCATTCATGAATGTGAAAAACTGGCCATGGATGAATCTGTACTTCAAGATCAAGCCTCTTCTGAAGAGTGCTGAGACTGAGAAGGAGCTGGCTGCGATGAAGGAAAACTATGGGAAGATGCAGACCGACCTGGCTACTGCTCTGGCCAAGAAGAAGGAGCTGGAGGAGAAGATGGTTTCCCTGCTGCAGGAAAAGAATGACCTGCAACTGCAAGTGGCATCTGTGAGTTAAATGCACACTCAGACAATTTTAGATGTTTAGAAATATTTATCATCCAAACTAATACCACATGTATGTTCAAATCTTAGGAATGTGAGAATCTCTCAGATGCTGAAGAAAGGTGTGAAGGTCTGATTAAGAGCAAGATCCAACTTGAGGCCAAACTCAAAGAGACAACTGAGAGACTGGAAGATGAAGAGGAAATCAATGCTGAGCTGACTGGCAAGAAGAGGAAGCTGGAGGATGAATGCTCTGAGCTGAAGAAAGATATTGATGACTTGGAGCTCACCTTGGCTAAAGTGGAGAAGGAGAAACATGCAACTGAAAACAAGGTTGGAATCATAATCCTGTATTTATTTGATATTAGCTTTCAAACATATGGTTATAAAGTGATGGAAGTAATGGATCTTCCCTGATACTTTCAGGTGAAAAACCTGACAGAGGAGATGGCATCTCAAGATGAGTCTCTTGCCAAGTTGACCAAGGAGAAGAAAGCCCTCCAAGAGGCTCACCAACAAACACTGGATGATCTCCAGGCAGAGGAGGACAAAGTCAACACTCTGACCAAGGCCAAGACTAAGCTGGAACAACAAGTGGATGATGTGAGAAAACTTTGCTTTTGATAAAGTCTTTTTATTGTTAACTTGTGTGTGAGAATCAACATTCTATGATAAAAATTCAAAACATTATTTCATGTCAGCAATATAACATTATCTCAAAAGCTTGAGGGATCACTGGAGCAAGAGAAGAAGCTCCGTATGGACCTTGAGAGAGCCAAGAGGAAGCTTGAGGGAGATCTGAAACTGTCCCAGGAATCCATAATGGATCTGGAAAATGACAAGCAGCAATCTGAGGAGAAAATCAAGAAGTAAGTTCTCTGTTTTTATCTTGAATCCTGACATTGATTTATTACAATAATGAAACACAACAGCAATACCTTTTTTTCTATTCCAGGAAGGAGTTTGAGACCAGCCAGCTGCTCAGCAAGATTGAGGATGAACAGTCTCTTGGTGCTCAGCTTCAGAAGAAGATCAAAGAGCTCCAAGTTAGTATTTGACATCAATATTATACTCAGTGACGGAAAAACCATTGATTCCAGTTTGTTCTAGTTAACAAGCCTTCTTTATATTACAATCATCAAACCTAGGCACGTATTGAGGAACTGGAAGAAGAAATCGAAGCTGAACGGGCTGCTCGGGCTAAGGTGGAGAAGCAGAGGGCTGACCTCTCCAGGGAACTTGAGGAGATCAGTGAGAGGCTTGAGGAAGCTGGTGGAGCAACAGCCGCTCAGATTGAGATGAACAAGAAGCGTGAGGCTGAGTTCCAGAAGCTGCGCCGTGACCTTGAAGAGTCAACCCTCCAGCATGAAGCTACCGCAGCAGCTCTCCGCAAGAAGCAGGCCGACAGTGTTGCAGAGCTGGGAGAGCAGATTGACAACCTCCAGCGTGTCAAGCAGAAGCTGGAGAAGGAGAAGAGCGAGTACAAGATGGAGATTGATGATCTTTCCAGCAACATGGAGGCTGTAGCTAAAACAAAGGTATGCACTGATTTTCCCCAAAACGCAACTTAGATGTGATTTGTTCATGTAAATATTTCTAAATACATTGTGTTTTGTTTTTTATAGGGCAACTTGGAAAAGATGTGCAGAACTCTTGAGGACCAGCTGAGTGAGATTAAGTCCAAAAATGATGAGAATGTGCGCCAGCTGAATGACATTAATGCACAGAGGGCAAGACTGCAGACAGAGAATGGTGAGTCACCTGTGATTTAAAAAAAAACAAGTATTCAAAAAAACATATTTTTTTGATAAATGACACATTTACATTTTGTCTTCCAGGTGAGTTTTCTCGCCAGCTTGAGGAGAAAGATGCTCTTGTTTCCCAGCTGACCAGGGGCAAACAGGCTTACACTCAGCAGATTGAGGAGTTGAAGAGACATGTTGAGGAGGAAGTGAAGGTATAACAAGTTTACATGTCAATATACTATGCATTATTAATTTCCATACTAGGCCAATCAGTGCACAAAGTAGCTGTGAATGTTGGATTGCTTGTTAAGGAATGTTATCATCATTCAACTCATCAGGGGATTTAGGGAAATGGACCTATTCCTCTACATGTAGAGTTGCCATCTTTTCTTTCGTGACTTAAGCCTGCTAACACACCTGTTTCACCTTCCTCACTAAGCACCACCTAAATTCCTGGAATCTAAATCTAACATACTACACTAAATAACAAATCTGATTTAAAAGTAAATTGTGCCACGCTTAATGACTAAATCAACATGTTTCACCACAAACTTTTTGTATTTAGAGAAAATGTTGATATTTGTATACATAATAGATCAATTAAAATGCCTCTTGCCATGTTTATTAGGCCAAGAATGCCCTGGCCCATGGTGTTCAATCAGCCCGCCATGACTGCGATCTGCTCAGAGAGCAGTTTGAGGAGGAGCAAGAGGCTAAAGCTGAGCTGCAGCGAGGAATGTCCAAGGCCAACAGTGAAGTGGCTCAGTGGAGAACCAAATATGAGACTGATGCTATCCAGCGCACTGAGGAGCTGGAGGAGTCCAAGTAAGTCAATTTAAATTAATCTTTAATTCAATTGCTTGCTTTTCCAGAAAACGTTCCACATATTTTACTATCAACATGCTGTTAAGTGTAAACAAATTCTTCACTACAGGAAAAAGCTTGCCCAGCGTCTGCAGGATGCTGAGGAGTCCATTGAGGCTGTGAACTCAAAGTGTGCCTCTCTGGAGAAGACCAAGCAGAGGTTACAGGGTGAAGTAGAGGACCTCATGATTGATGTAGAGAGAGCTAATTCTCTGGCTGCCAACCTTGACAAGAAGCAGAGGAACTTTGATAAGGTAACAAGAAATCAGAACCACACTGGTTTGAATGAAACACAAATGTGTCTTGGTAATTAATCATTGTTATTAATCTATATAATTCTAGGTCCTTGCAGAATGGAAACAGAAATATGAGGAAGGCCAGGCAGAGCTGGAAGGAGCCCAGAAGGAGGCTCGCTCTCTCAGCACTGAACTGTTCAAGATGAAGAACTCTTATGAGGAGGCTCTGGATCATCTGGAGACCATGAAGAGAGAGAACAAGAACCTGCAGCGTAAGTGCAAATATCCCACAATATTTAATGTAAATATAATGGTTGTAAGAGTTCTTCCTTGACCTCTATAGGTGTAGGTTATGAGGTTTTGTGGTCTAAATTTCTCTAAGCTGGATTTTGGCTTTTGGTGTTCTACAGAGGAGATCTCAGACCTGACTGAACAGATTGGTGAGACTGGAAAGAGCATCCATGAGCTGGAGAAAGCCAAGAAGACTGTGGAGACTGAGAAGACTGAAATTCAGTCAGCACTGGAGGAAGCAGAGGTAAAACTCTACATTACAATATTAGACTACTTGCTCCAATGACATATATTCATTTAAATTTTTCTTGAAATTTTCTGAGAAAAGACTGGTAAATGTTAAACCTTTTCCTTAAGGGCACACTGGAACATGAGGAAGCCAAGATTCTCCGCGTTCAGCTTGAGCTTAACCAGATCAAAGGTGAAGTAGACAGGAAGCTGGCAGAAAAGGATGAGGAGATGGAGCAGATCAAGAGGAACAGCCAGAGGGTGACTGACTCCATGCAGAGCACTCTCGATGCTGAGGTCAGGAGCAGGAATGATGCTCTGAGAGTCAAGAAGAAGATGGAGGGAGATCTGAATGAGATGGAGATTCAGCTGAGTCATGCTAACAGGCAGGCTGCTGAGTCCCAGAAACAACTGAGGAATGTCCAGGGACAACTCAAGGTGAGTTTTGTCTGATCAATGAATAAAAAAATCTTACAGAGCAAAGAAAGTTAAGTCTTCTACTCTTCCACATGTCAGGATGCCCAACTGCACCTTGATGATGCTGTCAGAGGACAGGAAGACATGAAGGAGCAGGTTGCCATGGTGGAGCGCAGAAATGGCCTGATGGTGGCTGAGATTGAGGAGCTCAGAGCCGCTCTGGAGCAGACAGAGAGGGGACGCAAAGTGGCTGAACAGGAGTTGGTTGATGCTAGTGAACGTGTTGGACTGCTTCACTCTCAGGTTTATATTCAATAGTTAACAAAAAAATGTCTTAATACATAATGAACATAGTATACATACTAGCTCTTATACATAACAATTATCAAATTAAATGTGACTTTTTTAATATTCAGAACACCAGCCTGCTGAACACCAAGAAGAAGCTGGAGACCGACTTTGTACAGGTTCAGGGTGAAGTGGACGATGCAGTTCAGGAAGCAAGAAATGCTGAGGAGAAAGCCAAAAAGGCTATCACTGATGTGAGTTTGTTTATGAGTCTTCTTTTTATGAAATTTAGCTGCACTTCACAAAACACTTTTTTATGCATCCTGTCCATCATTTCAGGCTGCCATGATGGCTGAGGAGCTGAAGAAGGAGCAAGACACAAGTGCTCACCTGGAGAGGATGAAGAAGAACCTGGAGGTCACAGTCAAGGACCTGCAGCACCGTCTGGATGAGGCTGAGAACCTGGCCATGAAGGGTGGCAAGAAGCAGCTCCAGAAACTGGAGTCAAGGGTATACTCTTAATATATCTGCTTTAGGATGTCAGTCACAGTTTCGCACTTTCAATATGTGGAATTAATTAAACCTTTCTCACTCCTGAAATTCATTCACAAGGTTTTGACATACTATGCATCATCACATTACAGGTTCGTGAACTGGAAACTGAGGTTGAAGCTGAGCAGAGACGTGGAGCTGATGCTGTTAAGGGAGTCCGCAAATATGAGAGGAGAGTAAAGGAGCTGACCTACCAGGTAATTTCTTGAAAACTGAAAAACATGAAAAAAACATGATTTCTTAATTTTGAAATTTTCTTTCTATACTGAATCATTAACATTGCTTATTTTGTATAGACTGAGGAGGACAAGAAGAATGTGCACAGACTTCAGGATCTGGTGGATAAGCTGCAGCTCAAAGTGAAGGCTTACAAGAGACAGGCTGAGGAGGCTGTGAGTCAATTGTTTCTATAATTTTTTTATACAGGAATTTAGCACAAATTAATAATTACAGAAATAAACCATACTAAAATAATGTAAGTTAATACATAAAACATACTTCAACTCCCAACCCTTCACAGGAGGAGCAGGCCAACACTCATTTGTCCAGGTTCAGGAAGGTCCAGCATGAGATGGAGGAAGCTCAGGAGCGTGCTGACATCGCTGAGTCCCAGGTCAACAAGCTGAGAGCCAAGAGCCGTGATCATGGAAAGGTAACCATGTGATAATATTTCACAAAGATGATTATGTGGGCACCTTATTTTAATGGGGTATTTCAATTTCTTTATAAGCCACATATTTTCATTCCATTTTAATTTACTTTTTATTGTCTGTATTGTATATATGCTGAATCTTCTTTCTTGTTTTCTTTCTAGTCTGAAGCTGCTGAATAAGAGACATCCTTTTGGAGCCGTTGGTTCATAAAATATGAACTAGCTGTTTAATTGTCTTCTTACACTGTGTTTATTCAATAAAAATGTTTTCTCAAAATATAATAATATTTACTCTGTATTATTTACTCTGTAGTTTATCTTTATCCTTGTGCCTCACTAAGGACATTTTTGGCTTTTATATTTTTATTTTTTTGATAACTTAGGCTGTGTTCATACATATGGCATCACGTTCTCCAAGGAAATTCATTTTAATTTCTTTATTTTTATTTCAAACAAAAGACTCTTAAGGACAAAAATGTTCCTATTAAAACCCATTACAACTATATTTTTGACCATGGGTAGGCTAAAGTAGCCACTTCCGCTAATGTCCAAAGTGGCTGAAACAACACGTATTTCTAACAATTGAAAGTGAAATAATAAAAATTAATGGTCATAACATTCACCCAACATTTCAGTGAGTTATCCAGGACACTTTCCTGTTTTTGTGTTAAGAAATGTTGATGATATAAATAAAATCGTCAGTGAATTAGCCGGTCTTTCTGGGACATATAAAGACACAAAAGTGGTCAAATCTCCTGGTTAAATCTTTAATAATATAGCGTTTATATTTTTTAAGTAATATATAATATTCGTGGATAACTAGACTTTAATCAGATTACATTTCAGGGCTATTTTAAGAACAGCCGTGAGATTTGGCGCACTGATCACTTGTGTCACTGCATGTACTTAGATGATTTAGATTCGTATGATATCATACGAAAAGTAGTGCACAACTTTTCGTTTGATATCATATGAACAGAAGGTGAGATACTATGTTACTTTTGCTTGCATGTACTTACTTCGTTACTTGACATCACAACGGTCCGTTGTATCCTCAGTCAGCTGTTTCATCAGTGGTTGGAAAATGCTTCAGGGCGCACTCACACTAGGGCCAATTGTTCCGTACCGTGCTGAAGCATGGATGTCCCCCCTTCCCTGTCCCCCGCTGGCCCACACTCACATTACCTCAAACCCAAGTGTACTCAAGCACAGTTGCCTCCAACACATACGTTGCGCAAAAACATAGGCAGACAGTTTACTCTCATAAAAAATGCACAGGTGTGTGTTTGCGTGTTGTTGTGTGCCAGTAAATCACAACACAGCCTATGATTAAAAATTGCAAGCATGTTCTTCTGAGTCATGCCTGTGTAGTATGCAGTGCTACAGGTAAAACATTACTTTTATGAGGGTCACAGTCACAGACAATAAACTTAGCATTTCATAATTGAGGTAGCAGCCACGCAGCACGCTGGATGCAAATTAATATTAAGCCTATAGCCTATTCATTATAATGTCACTGAAAACAGGCAAGTAGAGAGGGAGGAGCGGACGGACAGCGAGGGGAAGACAAATGGAAAGGGGGTGTGTGCCCCTGAGCCAGTTTTGTTTTGGTTACATGCAGTCCACAGCTGCAACGTCTAGCGGTGAAATTGAAATTGCATTTAGCCCCTTTAAATACAAATGTAGCTAATATTTATGCACTACAGTAGATTTTTTTCATGCAGGACTTTTACTCACTAGTATTAGTGCTTTTATTGATTGATTTATTTTAGAATTTGTCTGTAAAAAAGTGTCAGTATGCTGCAGGGACACTGCCTCCTCCCTGCCCATGCCCCCCATCTAGAAATACAACAGAAGCTAACATGGCAAGTTGCTGTGTGAGATTATGTTTAGACTTTACAGTAATTTGTTACAGTGAGACACTCACTGTTATGGAATGACAAGTGGCTTAAAATAAGCCCAAAGCCATTGTAAGAATTTAAGTACTCCCCTGCTGCTACTTGTTGGCTATAGTGCCCAATGCTCTAAATATTCAAAGAGGTGACAGTCATTATAAATTAATAGGAATCCTAATAGCTCTCTAAATTTATGACCTGTCCAAACAGGATGGCCTATCCATAAACATAGTCTCATTACTGTCTTATTTGAAATGATACCAGGATCATAATGAAAGATGGTAGGAAGAGGCATTAAGCCAAATAATAACCATATATAATGAACCTTCATGATTTTAAAGGTCTTCAGTCCAACTTTGTTACCCAGCAGACATGTCCCACAACAAAATGTCTCCTTTCAAAGATATGCTAAATGTCAGCTGAAATATCACCTTGCCCACACAGTAAATAAAGCATTTTGAGAATAAAGTTGATTTAATTCGAATTTCAGACTGACTTTTTTAAACTGTTAATGGTCACCAAAAATTCTCAGAAATCTAGGCAGTATGATCACTGATATAAAGAAAAAAAATGGCTGATTTTGCCTCAACCATGTCCAACAATTTTATTACCCTACCATGAAGATGTTTTGAGGTTTATTATTTATTATTATTGTTATTATGTTGTTTTATTCATAAGCCTATTGCTTAAGATAGGAATGGTAGTCTGTAGTATGACACCAACAGGTGACTGAAAAACCAATGAATTAAAAACTAAATGAAATGGTATTAAAATTGGTTGCACTGCTGACTGAGACTATGTAGACAGGCAAATAAAATACAGTCATACAGTACATTATAAGAGAGCTGTATTCTAGTTGTGGGGATAGATTACACTATACACACAACAGTCGCAGAGAGAGATCGAAACACTAATGTTAGCATTTGAGACAGACAGAGTGACTTTATAGTCAGTCACTGACACTTGTAACAGTGAGACACTGACTGTTATGGAATGCCATGCGGCTTAATATGAAAATCATACCAACCATAAGAATTTAAGTACTCTCCTGCTGCTATTTGTTGGTCATAGTGCGCCGTGCACTAAATATTCAGAGAGGTGACAGTCATGTACAAATTAATAGGAATCCTAAAAGCGCTCTAAATTCATGACCAGTCCAGCCAGGAAAGCCTATCCATAAATATAATCTCATAACTGACTTATTTGAAGTGATACCAGGTTCATGTCACATCAGCCAGCTGCAGTAACTCAAGTGTAGTAAATTGTTGTTGCTTGTTGACACTACTAATAATTTTGTGTCTGAGGCAACATTTACTGTCAATAAATCGATTTGTTTTTGACATTAATTTGTACATGTCAGTGTTAATTACAAATTAATATATAGCTTTTTAAACTATACATATATGTATATATATATATATATATATATATATATATATATATATATATATGTTTCAAAGCCAAACTTAATGCATCATTACAGCACAACTACAATAGGCCTGATAGTAGTCTGCTGTACTTCAGAAGTTTATCATAAGTTTTATTTCATAGATTCTCACCATTAAACAAAAGTTATTCTATTGAGAAAACCTACGTTTGAATCTTGGGAGTGCTTATTTCGAGCAACAGTATGGGACCAAGTACAGGTATATCACATTTAATTAAATAATTCTTTCCCCTTTACAATCTTTGAAGATTAAGGTATGATTTCTCGCCCATTTATTTACTTGTTCAGCACAGTTACAGTGGCCCCTGTTATATTATGCTGTTATACAAAATCACATTTTGAAGGACGTGGATGTGACTTTATAATGTACACAGTAGACTGTATATTGTTACCACCAAGAAGGATTAATTGATTGTGGCACTAACACCTTACAATGTGCATAGGAAGCACACGTGTTGTTGTACCCCAGAACAGAAGCTATTTATATGGACACTGCAGACTAACTGGTTGTCCATTTGTGTCACAAGACATTTTTAGAAGTTGACTTTGGCTTTGTTATGCTCACAGACAACTGCAGAAGAGTGGCCACAAAGGCATCTGATGTAAAGACAATTTCCTCTGTTTAGAATGACAAAGGAAGAAAGCTATTATATGCTTGATTGAAGTCAATGGTGTTCCCTTACACCACAGCTGTCATAATGTTTTTACACGAATGACTGACTAATTTGGCAGCTGTTGTTATTTTCTTACACAATGCTAGAATTATATTTTCAAAGTGTGGAAAATAAATGTCTCATCTCTCACCCATAACAAAGTTGTTAAGGAGTTTTAGTGAGAGCTCCAATTTATGCCAGTCCTGCTTCTGAACAAAGTGTAATGCAGGTGATAACAAATGTTGATGTTCACAAGAATATTTCAGTTAATGAATGCTTTCAAAATTAACCCTAATCCTACCGACAGGGGTACACACAGACTCCACAAATATACATTTTGTCATCTCATAGGAGCTTTATTCTATCTATCTTGACTTTGTCAATCAATTTGTTCCTAACGGCTTCATATCATTGTTTTCTATTTCTAATTTCATTCATGTTTTTTTTTTTTTTTTTAAGTTGTCATGGGTCTTAATTTATAGTATGAAGCACTATCAGGGAGATAGGGGCAAAGTATATATTTTTGCACAGTGTAGTAATAATAATAAAAATAAAAATAATAACTTCATTTTTAAAGCATCAAGGGGCTTCACATTAATAGGACATAAAATAACATAAAGACATGTAACAAGCATTAATGTAACATAAGATGGAAAATAAAACCTTGATAACATTAATAGAAGTTAGATCAAATTAAGTAAAAATGCAATAATACAATAATAAAAATGAGTATAAAACCCACTGACACATAAAGTAGAGTAGTAAATAAAATTAAGTAAAATAAAATAAAACATAACAGAGCAGAACAATATAATATATAACAATTAACTGTAATCCACTTAAATTATTAATAATCTATCATTAACATTTTGCTATGATGATTATTTCCTATTGTAGTTTATTCTTCTATTGTAGTCCCAAGGGACCCCAGTCTGTAGTCCCTATATGCTAAAAATATTGGTAGGAGTATTAATATAAGAAATTAAAAGGAAAAACATCCTGAACATACATTCTGAAAACTCAGCCTTTAAGTAAGCTCACAGGAGATCCTTTCATGTTCTGTCTGTGTTCTTTATAAATTGAAACCAAACAAAGGAAAAAGGACAGATCTTAACCTGCATCACCTTTGGTTCCCCCGGTGTTCCCACCCTGTGGTCGTGGTCTTTTAAAGCTTCTCAAGCTCCTCCTCACCAGACGTGTTTGGCATGTTGTATTTCAGTCCAAGGGCTTAGTGCAGAGGCTCATTTATAACCATCTACAGTGTCAAGGGCATTCAAAGGAGGGGGTTAGTCAGGACAATGTGTCCCCACTTGTGTATGTCTTCTCCCAACCCTCAAAAAAATGTTTGGTCTATATGCTGGATTAGCAAACTCACTCATATTGAAGTTTACTGTTTAAAATACATAACAATAAAAAACACAAATGACATAAATCATGTGTCACTTTGTTTACTAATAAGTACTTGGCACATGTAAATAAGTGACTTTCTAGCCATAGTTTAAGTCAAATATAAAAGTTAAAAAAATAAATGAGAGAAGTTTAAAGTGCATGCAGTGGTTTCATTTGTTTCACCATTTCACCATTTTTTTTAAGTCTTTTTGTGGTATGATGGCACTCACACTGGTGTAACTAAAACAGTTTTGCGGAATGAATTTCTCATTTTTTATCATGTACTTTCATCTCTAACAAATGTCATAGTTTTAATTCCATCCTGAAGCACAACATGTACATTAATTTATCAAATATTTAGCTTGTAGGTTAGAGTTAGATTAATTAAATGGGTTTGACTTAGTTTGTAATATCACTGTGACCATTTGAACTTAAATCATCTGGTCCATTTTGTCACCAGAGATGAGACACTCCAATAACTGTCCATATGCACAACATGCATTGTATTCAAGATGACACAGCAAATAGCCATACAGACTATCTGTAACAAAACTTCCAGCTTTAGGAAACAACTACTAGATGAATGTAGTTGAAGCACAGGATTAACTTTGCATGCTACTTGCTAACTGAGAAATCATACTAAATCAAAACGATAAATATTAACATTTTCTCCCTCTGGTGTGTCAATATAGCATGTATGTATTGTACAAGGCTTCCCTCAAAGCACTTAACAAAAAAAAATGGAAAAAAAGAATGAAAAACTACTGAGAACTTTTGACCTTACTTGAAGAGCATGCTGGACACATGCTTCAGGTTGGCTGAAAAAAAAACTCAAGACCTTTGACCTTGTTTGAATAGCATGTGCGCAACACATGTTTGCACAATAGCCCACCTACCTACTCAGGTGACATGGGTGTCATGCTTCAAGGTCATCTTATTTTTTGAAGAAAGGTCAGGTAAATATAAAAGACAGCAGCTTCACTTAACAGTCCATGTGAGTCCGAAAGGATGACGATAACTGGTAAAAACAGTTGAATCATTTATTTTCTCTCAGTTATTATGAATTGAAATTTAATGTTACACTCATCTTGGATACACTTCTTATTCATGGTTCTATTAGAGTGATGGCATCCCTAACATCTTGTTTATTGGCATGAGACTTATTTTGGGTCTTATCCCAGCCTAGATGGCAACTGTTCGTCCACTCCATTCCAAGGCGATATGTAATCCCTCCCCAGCTTTTATGGAATGGCGCTCAGCCTCAATTTTATTTCAGACATCTGAGATGTGTGGTTGTCCTGCAACTGTATACCAGTGACATTTACATGCTTCTCCAAAACCACAGCCTGTGCCTGCCATTACATACTCCTCTGAGAGTATTACCACAAAGACTAGAGATCATTAAGGAAATGACATTTTAATATTGAAACAAGTTGGTGACAGATCTGTGTAATGAAAAGTATCTTTATTGTCCAAGCACTTAAAATGTGTTCTCAATTTTACCCAACAAATATCCAACTAATTATTGAGTGACATTTGATGGCAAGCACTGTGAGATGATAAAATAATGATGATATAAAACATATTTTAATGAAATGAAATGAAAATAATAAGTAATTAATAAATAACATAATAACATTTTAGAACAGAAAAAATATGTTTAATATATCCTAACTAAATTAAAATCTTTTAATTCAGTGTTTGACCCTGTTTCAGTGAACTACCAAGATTGACATGTATGAATGTTTAGCAACTATACACCAGTGACATGTTGGTGCTTCCCCAAAGCATAAAGAAAAATCTTCCCCATGGCTGCATTACAGAAATTAACAAAACTGTATTTATACATTGATGTTGTATTAATACTTAATTATATTCTGAGTTGAAATTTAACATTGATCCTATAATTTAATAAAATGTTTTGTATTTCTTAACAGATGTGTATTCAACATATTGTCATATGTTAGAAAATTGAACACATAACTTTACATGAACAAAGGTTTAAAAGTAATTAACATTAACAGGTAATTTTAAGGTCATTTTACTCACACTTTGCTTTTTGACCATTCAGATTTAGCACAGATGCCAGGAAAAAAATATACTGCTACAAATGTATGCACAAGGCAGTATAATCACTGTAAATGTCAGTGTCACAGGATTAGTGGCAACATGACAAGAATACATGACCAAATTGAGCAGGGCACACCTACTGAGAAGACAGTCCCCCTCTATAAAAGAAGCTGCTCAGGACTCTGACAATAACTGGTAGGCTTCCAACTCAGGTGAGTACATAGACTTCAAGTAGTTAGTATTGCTAAAAGGTAATTTATCAATGATAAACACTGTATTACATTGCATAATGGAGCATAAGTTTTTTTATACACCATGTGATACCTTTCATTTCTGAATATGATACGCACATTTTGATATATATAGCTACTCATGCTTTACCATTTATCAATAGGATCACAACGAACTGGCCTGACTGTATTCCATCTTCTTTTTGGACCAAAGAAGGTAAACATAGTTAATTCCAGTTGATATCCACATTTTCAAAACACATCTTACCTGATGAGCCTACCAACAGTAAATTAACATTTATTAAAAGAAATACAAGAAAAATACAGTATGTAAGAGTTCTCCTTATTTTCAGTCTCTTGTGAGGTGCTATCATGAGCACAGACGCAGAGATGGAGGCCTATGGCCCGGCGGCCATCTACCTCCGAAAGCCTGAGAAAGAGAGGATTGAAGCTCAAACTGCTCCATTTGATGCCAAAACAGCCTTCTTTGTGGTTGAACCGCAGGAAATGTATCTCAAGGGTAAACTCACCAAAAGGGAAGGTGGCAAAGCCACTGTTGAGACAATTACAGGAAAGGTAGGTGAATGAATACTTTATTTGGAACACTTGAAATACAGTCCTTTTAAAACCTTGATAGAGTTTTTACACTAATTGTTATGAGACCCTGACAGTGAAAGAGGATGATATTCATCCCAAAAAAGATCATTTGAAACACTGTCCTGATAAAATGTGTATTTTTTACTTCATTTCCCATTCAGACTATCACTGTGAAGGAGGATGATATCCATCCCATGAACCCTCCAAAGTATGATAAAATTGAGGACATGGCCATGATGACCCACCTCAACGAGCCTGCTGTGTTGTATAACCTCAAAGAGCGTTTTGCATCATGGATGATCTACGTGAGTGTTTAACTTAAACATAAATCAGAGTGAATAAAAACTCTGATCTATGTGTTAACAGACAAACTTTACTTACATAAACAAACTTTTACCAATAATGTTTTCTTTTTTCTACAGCCATTACTCTAAATGAAGCTTAAATTTAAATGTCAAAGTCAAATGGAGAGGCAATGTGTTTAATGAAGTTTAGAGTGAATTCTCTTCCCTTTTCAGACCTACTCCGGCCTTTTCTGCGTCGTCGTGAATCCCTACAAGTGGCTTCCTGTGTACGATTCTCAGGTTGTGGGAGCATACAGAGGCAAAAAGAGGATTGAGGCACCACCCCACATCTTCTCCATCTCTGACAATGCCTATCAGTTCATGCTCACAGGTAAAATCAAACTTAGTGTTAAACTCAATGAGACAAAATAGATAACTGCAGCAACAAGTATAGTTTTAACTTGCGTCTGACTGCATACATTTCAGATCGTGAGAACCAGTCTGTCCTGATCACGTAAGTGTAACACATCTTCTCAAGATGATTCTTTAGAAATTTCTTAACTATATAACCAACAACTAAGCATTATCCTTTAATTCCCCAGTGGAGAATCCGGTGCAGGAAAGACTGTCAACACAAAGCGTGTCATCCAGTACTTTGCAACAATTGCAGTGGCTGGAGGTAAAAAAGAGACGAGCAAGATACAGGTAAAATTGGTTGTCTGTTCAAAAAAATTGCCACAGCTGATTGTTGTTGGATTTTTTAATATGGCTTAATAATCATTTTATGTAGGGTTCGCTGGAAGATCAAATCATTGCAGCCAACCCTCTGCTGGAGGCCTATGGTAATGCAAAAACCGTGAGAAACGACAACTCCTCTCGTTTTGTAAGTATATATAACTTTCACATACTTATTGTTATTTAGAGTCAAACTAACATATTTCTTATTAATGTCTAGGGTAAATTCATCAGAATCCACTTTGGCTCCACTGGAAAGCTGGCTTCAGCTGATATTGAAACATGTGAGTTATTTTTTCTCACTGTGAAAAGTTTTCTTATAGTTGGCAACATGAGTGAACAAATGTAGTGTCTTGCATTAACTATTGTTTGATGCTCATTCATCACCAATTATTGTCTACAAAACAGATCTGCTGGAGAAGTCCCGTGTAACCTTCCAGCTATCTGCTGAGAGGAGCTACCACATCTTCTATCAGCTGATGACTGGCCACAAGCCTGAACTCCTGGGTATGTTATAATGAAATAATCATATAACAAGAAAAAAATTGAATTGGTATAGACTACTGCATTTCCTCTAATGTTTTTCAGAGGCTCTTCTGATCACCACCAACCCCTATGACTACCATATGATCAGTCAGGGTGAAATCACTGTCAAAAGCATCAATGATATAGAGGAGTTCATTGCAACAGATGTAAGTTCATTGTAATTTGTAGAACACAAGTAAATTATTGTCAGAATAACTAAATTTCTGCTTTAAATAATTTATAGACTGCCATAGACATTTTGGGCTTCACTGGTGAGGAGAAGGTTGGCATCTACAAGCTGACTGGTGCTGTGATGCATCATGGCAACATGAAATTCAAGCAGAAGCAGCGTGAGGAGCAGGCTGAACCTGATGGCAATGAGGGTAATTGTAATCATATTGTTATATTTTACATCACAGCACATTACAGCAGGTTCACAAAAATATTACAATATTACAAAAAGAGCACTGAGTTTTTGCATAAACTTGATAACAATTCATCACCCTGCTACAACAATGGGTTATATTTTTTGAATATCTTAAGCAACATTTCTGAGCTACAAAGGAGTTCTGACAATCAGTGTACACAATACCACATACATTGTTGTTTTGTTACTTCATAAAAAGTAAAAAGCTCTGTCTTTCATTCAGAGGCTGATAAAATCGCTTACCTCATGGGCCTGAACTCAGCTGACATGCTGAAAGCTCTGTGCTATCCCAGAGTCAAGGTCGGAAATGAATTTGTGACCAAAGGTCAGACTGTTCCACAGGTAAATGACTTTACAAAAACTAAAATGTTTGAAGATCAAGCTATTAGAGCTGCAACTAACAATTTTTTTATTGTCTTTGTGTCAGCACACTACATTGTAGATCTATAAAATATCAAAATATTGAAAAATGCCAATGAAACACAAATGTACTCAGTTTACACTCATGTAAAATGGAGAAACAGTGAATGCTTAAGAAACTGGAACCATTGAAGGTTTGGCATTTTCACCAGAAAAAGGGACTTTTAGGAATTAACTAATGATCAAAATAGTTGTTGATTCATCTTCTGTCTGCCGATTAACTGATTGATTGTTAAAGCTCTGGAAGCAATGTGCATAAAAAAAGGTTATATACAGTCTTTTGCCTCTTCCTCTAGGTTAACAATTCTGTCAGTGCTCTGTGCAAGTCTGTCTATGAGAAAATGTTCTTGTGGATGGTCATCCGTATCAATGAGATGCTGGACACAAAGCAGCCAAGACAGTTCTTCATTGGAGTGTTGGATATCGCTGGATTTGAGATCTTTGATGTGAGTGATCTGAAGAATATTTGAGTTGCATCACATCAACATTGTTTTTCTATGACTGATTATATCACCATTATTACAGTTCAACAGCCTGGAGCAACTGTGCATCAACTTCACCAATGAGAAACTGCAACAGTTCTTCAACCACCACATGTTTGTCCTGGAGCAAGAGGAGTACAAGAAAGAGGGAATTCAATGGGAATTCATTGACTTTGGTATGGACTTGGCTGCCTGCATTGAGCTTATTGAGAAGGTAAGACACAGCCAGGTAGAACTAAACTCTTGCTTTCAGTACAGGCTAAATACTCAATTAATCATTTCCCCCTCAGCCAATGGGCATCTTCTCCATCCTTGAAGAGGAGTGCATGTTCCCCAAGGCTACAGATACTTCTTTCAAGAACAAGCTGCATGATCAGCATCTTGGCAAGACCAAGGCGTTTGAGAAGCCAAAGCCTGCAAAGGGCAAGGCTGAGGCTCACTTCTCCCTGGTTCACTATGCTGGTACAGTGGACTACAATATCAATGGCTGGTTGGACAAGAACAAGGACCCCCTGAATGACTCAGTTGTGCAGCTCTACCAGAAGTCCTCAAACAAACTTCTGTGCTTCCTGTATGCATCTCATTTTTCAGCTGATGGTATGAAGCTAATGCATTGCATTTTTGATCAAATATTGGTTTCCTTGAACATGAAACCCTGAACAATTAATAAAAAGTTAATGACTTAGTGGAACTCTGTTTTGGAAAACAGAGACTGCTGGTGGTGCTGGTGGCAAAAAGGCTGGAAAGAAGAAGGGTGGTTCCTTCCAGACTGTGTCTGCTCTTTTCAGGGTAAGTTTAACTTTTGCAACAATACTGATCAAATTAAGCCTGACTGTTGAATGTTTTGAAGGTGACATTTTTGAATTGACAACACTTCATCCCCAGGAGAACTTGGGCAAGCTGATGACCAACTTGAGGAGCACTCATCCTCACTTTGTGCGCTGCCTGATTCCCAATGAAACAAAGACTCCAGGTTTGGTGTTTTTGTGTTTGCTTTTTTTTCTAGAGATATAATCACTGAAAATGAATACCTGAATTGTTATTAAACTGAATTATCTTGTATAATGTGCAGGCCTTATGGAGAACTTCTTGGTCATCCATCAGCTGAGGTGTAACGGTGTGCTGGAAGGCATCAGAATCTGCAGAAAGGGCTTCCCCAGCAGAATCCTATATGCTGACTTCAAGCAGAGGTGATATAATTTAATAAAAGCAAATCAAGTTGATTTCAGTTGAGTTAAAAACAGCCCACCAAGATATGGGGTCACTGTAAGTAACAACACAATATTTTCTAGATACAAAGTATTGAATGCCAGCGTCATCCCTGAGGGACAGTTCATTGACAACAAGAAAGCTTCTGAGAAGCTGCTAGGCTCTATTGATGTGGATCACACTCAATACAAGTTTGGACACACAAAGGTGTGTTTCTTTGAACAATATCAAAACATTTATCTTGTGCATGACTCCCATTGTAGCCATGTCTGCTAATAACTACTTTCAATCACTTCACATCATAGGTGTTCTTCAAAGCTGGTCTACTGGGTACCCTGGAGGAGATGAGAGATGACAAACTGGCTAGCCTGGTGACCATGACTCAAGCTCTCTGCAGAGGATTCCTCATGAGGAAAGAGTTTGTTAAGATGATGGAGAGGAGGTACGAATATCATACAGTACACACTGAATTGCCTCTTGAATTCCAAGGTGATGTCAAACCAAAAATATCAATTGATGCTATTCTTTCAGAGATGCCATCTTCACTGTCCAGTACAACATCCGCTCATTTATGAACGTGAAGAACTGGCCGTGGATGCATCTGTACTTCAAGATCAAGCCTCTTCTGAAGAGTGCTGAGACTGAGAAGGAGCTGGTCGCGATGAAGGAGAACTATGGGAAGATGCAGTCAGACCTGACTACTGCTCTGGCCAAGAAGAAGGAGCTGGAGGAGAAGATGGTTTCCCTTCTGCAGGAAAAGAATGACCTGCAACTGCAAGTGGCATCTGTGAGTAAAATGCACACTTCTATTTGCCAATTTTAGATGTTTTGCTGCTACTTAATGTAAGTTGTGAAATATTTATCATCCAAACTAATACCACATGTATGTTCAAATCTTAGGAATCTGAGAACCTCTCAGATGCTGAAGAAAGGTGTGAAGGTCTGATTAAGAGCAAGATCCAACTTGAGGCCAAACTCAAAGAGACAACTGAGAGACTGGAAGATGAAGAGGAAATCAATGCTGAGCTGACTGCCAAGAAGAGGAAGCTGGAGGATGAATGCTCTGAGCTGAAGAAAGATATTGATGATTTGGAGCTCACCTTGGCTAAAGTGGAGAAGGAGAAACATGCCACCGAAAACAAGGTTTCATTTATTTGTACTGTTTGTACTTTACATAAAAATATAGAAATGGAAATGTTGGAAATGTTAAACTTTTCACAATATTTCAGGTGAAAAACCTGACAGAGGAGATGGCATCTCAAGATGAGTCTCTTGCCAAGTTGACCAAGGAGAAGAAAGCCCTCCAAGAGGCTCACCAGCAAACACTGGATGATCTCCAGGCAGAGGAGGACAAAGTCAACACTCTGACCAAGTCCAAGACTAAGCTGGAACAACAAGTGGATGATGTGAGGAAACATTGCTTTTGATAATGTGTTTGTATTGTTAACTTTAGTGAGAATTGACACTGACAATACCAAACATTATTTTATATTAACATTATAATATTATCTCAAAAGCTTGAGGGATCACTGGAGCAAGAAAAGAAGCTCCGTATGGACCTTGAGAGAGCCAAGAGGAAGCTTGAGGGAGATCTGAAACTGGCCCAGGAATCCATAATGGATCTGGAGAATGACAAGCAGCAATCTGAGGAGAAACTCAAAAAGTAAGTACAAAATTAAGTCACTGATAAAGTTCATTTACAGAAAGTCAGAGATGTGTCAGCCATTAAGCATTTCTTTTTGCTCTCTGCATTAAGGAAAGACTTTGAGACCAGCCAGCTGCTCAGCAAAATTGAGGATGAACAGTCTCTTGGTGCTCAGCTTCAGAAGAAAATCAAGGAGCTCCAGGTTAGTATTTCATATGAATATTATACTCAGTGACGGAAAAACCATTTAAACCAGTTAACAATCCTTCTTGATATTACCATAATCAAATCTAGGCACGTATTGAGGAGCTGGAAGAAGAAATTGAGGCTGAACGTGCTGCTCGGGCTAAGGTGGAGAAGCAGAGAGCCGACCTCTCCAGGGAACTTGAGGAGATCAGTGAGAGGCTTGAGGAAGCTGGTGGAGCAACAGCCGCTCAGATTGAGATGAACAAGAAGCGTGAAGCTGAGTTCCAGAAGCTGCGTCGTGACCTTGAAGAGTCAACCCTCCAGCATGAAGCTACTGCAGCAGCTCTCCGCAAGAAGCAGGCCGACAGTGTTGCAGAGCTGGGAGAGCAGATTGACAACCTCCAGCGTGTCAAGCAGAAGCTGGAGAAGGAGAAGAGCGAGTACAAGATGGAGATTGATGATCTTTCCAGCAACATGGAGGCTGTAGCTAAAGCAAAGGTATATCCAAATATGAAAAAGTTTAGAATAAATGAAGACTACCTCCATGTTCACTTTATTTGTGTCATGTACAGATTATTATATATACTTTTGTACAATACAGGGCAATCTGGAGAAAATGTGCAGAACCCTTGAAGACCAATTAAGTGAAATTAAGTCCAAAAATGATGAGAATGTTCGCCAGTTGAATGACTTTAGCGCTCAGAGGGCAAGACTGCAAACAGAGAATGGTGTGTACCCAAAGATGTGAAATGTATAATATGATATAAATCAGTGTTTGCACATATGTTTTGCACACATATATATATATATATATAATCCACCATGTTTTCATGTATTGACTATAGCCTTTCCATTTGTACACTTTTTTGACTTGTGTGTTGTGATATAGTTTCAAATAGTCTGTTTTCTTTTTACTGTAAGACGATATTCAAATTGTATTCTTACTCTTATTTGTGCAGGTGAGTTTGCTCGCCAGATTGAGGAGAAAGAAGCTCTCATTTCCCAGCTGACTAGAGGCAAACAGGCTTACACTCAGCAGATCGAGGAACTTAAGAGACACATTGAGGAGGAAGTGAAGGTAGAAGATCTTATATTGGCATTGTCTGCTATAATTAAGTGTAATTGGACTGTGTGTCAAATCATCAGATATGCTTCAAAAAAACCTGAATCTAATTAAAGATTTAAATTCAAATATCTCCTACTTCTTAGTTAACATGACAAAATTAAGCTACTTGGCGGGATTGGATATTTTGTTAATGTAACAACATACTATACTTGTGTATTTGCCAGAATATGTTAAGACAATTAAAATGCCTCTTGCCATGTTCATTAGGCCAAAAATGCACTGGCCCATGCTGTTCAGTCAGCCCGCCATGACTGTGATCTGCTCAGAGAGCAGTTTGAGGAGGAGCAAGAGGCTAAAGCTGAGCTGCAGCGAGGAATGTCCAAGGCCAACAGTGAAGTGGCTCAGTGGAGAACCAAATATGAGACTGATGCTATCCAGCGCACTGAGGAGCTGGAGGAGGCCAAGTAGATAAATACTTATAAATGACTTTGTTTGCTTTTCAGACAATTCAGGATCAATATGTGGAATTATATATATATATATATTTTTTTTTAACTAAAACTTGCTCACTACAGGAAAAAGCTTGCTCAGCGTCTGCAGGATGCTGAGGAGTCCATTGAGGCTGTGAACTCAAAGTGTGCCTCTCTGGAGAAGACCAAGCAGAGGTTACAGGGTGAAGTAGAGGACCTCATGATTGATGTAGAGAGAGCTAATTCTCTGGCTGCCAACCTTGACAAGAAGCAGAGGAACTTTGATAAGGTAACAGGAAATCAGAACCACACTGGTTTGAATGAAACACAAATTTATCGAGATAATTAATTATTGTTATTAATCTATATAATTCTAGGTCCTTGCAGAATGGAAACAGAAATATGAGGAGGGCCAGGCAGAGCTGGAAGGAGCCCAGAAGGAGGCTCGCTCTCTCAGCACTGAACTGTTTAAGATGAAGAACTCTTATGAGGAGGCTCTGGATCATCTGGAGACCATGAAGAGAGAGAACAAGAACCTGCAACGTAAGTCAATTACAATCTACATTTGAAAGAAAAATAATCAGTCATTACCAGTTATGCAGCATATAAGAATGTGCTATAAGAATATCTTTTTTTAACCCTGAAGAGGAGATCTCAGATCTGACTGAACAGATTGGGGAGACTGGAAAAAATATCCATGAGCTTGAAAAAGCCAAGAAGACTGTAGAAAGTGAAAAGGCTGAAATCCAGACTGCCCTGGAGGAGGCAGAGGTATTTTTTATTTTGTTTGTTTGTTATTGAAATAATTCAAATGAGTTTTGTTGCTGTGACAGAACTGCCATTTTGGTATTTAGCTATACAAAGATGGCTTTTCTTGCAGGGTACGCTGGAGCACGAGGAGTCCAAAATTCTTCGTATTCAGCTTGAACTAAACCAGGTCAAAGGTGAAGTAGACAGGAAGCTGGCAGAAAAGGACGAGGAGATGGAGCAAATCAAGAGGAACAGCCAGAGGGTGACTGACTCCATGCAGAGCACTCTCGATTCTGAAGTCAGGAGCAGGAATGATGCCCTTAGAATCAAGAAGAAGATGGAGGGAGATCTGAATGAGATGGAGATTCAGCTAAGCCATGCCAATAGGCAGTCTGCTGAGGCTCAGAAACAACTGAGGAATGTCCAAGGACAGCTCAAGGTGAGTTTCACACTGATCACTGAATGAAGAAATGGTTTCAGAGTAATGAAGGTTAACATATATCTATTTGTTGTCAGGATGCCCAACTGCACCTTGATGATGCTGTCAGAGGACAGGAAGACATGAAGGAGCAGGTCGCCATGGTGGAGCGCAGGAATGGCCTGATGGTGGCTGAGATTGAGGAGCTCAGAGCCGCTCTGGAGCAGACAGAGAGGGGACGCAAAATGGCTGAGCAGGAGTTGGTTGATGCTAGTGAACGTGTTGGACTGCTTCACTCTCAGGTTTGTTTTCATAAATACTAAGACCCTAATGTTTTGAAAATGCATCATATATACATATATTTTCTTATGTATGAAAGGATTTTGATGGCATAGTTACACTTCAGCCACCAATGCACACGAGTGTGTCATCCCATACACCACCACTAAACCTGCAGTAATGTTTTTTGTTGTAGATCAGTTGATTTATGTTATTATGATGTAATGTTATGTCATTTGGTGAAAGAGAAAATGAAGTTCAAAATGTTTTATTCATACCTAAAGAAAAATTAGAAAAAGGTGGTTATAATGTATATATATATAATGTTAAATGTATATTTTCTCAAATATTCAGAACACCAGCCTGCTGAACACCAAGAAGAAGCTGGAGGCCGACTTTGTGCAGGTTCAGGGTGAAGTGGACGATGCAGTTCAGGAGGCAAGAAATGCTGAGGAGAAAGCCAAAAAGGCTATCACTGATGTAAGTTTACACCTGTAATTCTTCAGTTTTATGAATAATTAAATATGTTTGTATGAGGCCATAAACTAATAGTATAATAAACTCATTATAATTTAAATTTGCAATCGAAAACTTCTCTTTATTTCAGGCTGCCATGATGGCTGAGGAGCTGAAGAAGGAGCAAGACACCAGTGCTCACCTGGAGAGGATGAAGAAGAACCTGGAGGTCACAGTCAAGGACCTGCAGCACCGTTTGGATGAGGCTGAGAACCTGGCCATGAAGGGTGGCAAGAAGCAGCTTCAGAAACTGGAGTCAAGGGTATGTACTATATTTATAATAAATGCCCATATAGTCCAAGGATAAAAACATACTTCAAACTCATCAAATTCTGCTTTTTCTTTCTCTTAACTGAAATCCTTCCTGGTACAAAACTTTGGTTATTTATTGTTACATTGCAGGTGCGTGAATTAGAGGTTGAAGTTGAAGCTGAGCAGAGACGTGGAGCTGATGCTATTAAGGGAGTCCGCAAATATGAGAGGAGAGTAAAGGAGCTGACCTACCAGGTAACCTCTGATTTTAGTAAAAACTATGCTGATTTCCGAATTTCCAAATGTTCTTTCTATACTGCATCAGTAACATTGCTTCTTTTATATAGACTGAGGAGGACAAGAAGAATGTCCACAGACTTCAGGATCTGGTGGATAAGCTGCAGCTCAAAGTGAAGGCTTACAAGAGACAGGCTGAGGAGGCTGTGAGTGAAATGTTTTGTATTTTTTCATATAGATATGCAGCACAAATTAATAACTGCAGAAAAAAACACACTAATATGATGTAATGTTAAAATTACAAAGCATTTAAACTCCAAACCCTTTACAGGAGGAGCAGGCCAATACTCACTTATCCAGATTCAGGAAGGTCCAGCATGAGATGGAGGAAGCTCAGGAGCGTGCTGACATCGCTGAGTCCCAGGTCAATAAGCTCAGAGCCAAGAGCCGTGACACTGGGAAGGTAACTGTCTTATTCAATTTAATTATATCATGTATCAAACAAATGCATATACACTATTTATAGATCCATGTGCAATCACTATATACAGACCCTTAATAAATCAACATCTTTCTGTAACAGTACATGCTTTAACTCGTTATAACATCACATAAAATATGTTTTTCTTTTTCTTTCAGTACATACTGAATGTTTGTTGTATTTATACTATACTACATTCTGAACACTGCAAAGTATTAATCTATTAATCTATCTATTTTAATTCCAGGGAAGTGACTCTGCTGAATAAGACAAGATCCAGCTGAATCATTTCAATAAAGTTCATATAATATGAGCTGCTTGAGAATTATCTTCTGTAAATCTTAAATAAATGTTGAAAAATCTTAAGTGTTCTGTTGTCTTTTTACTTCTTGCTTTTCATATTAAACCTCAGATACACCAGCTAGCTTAGATAACAGTTACATGAAACTATAACACTTTGTATCAATAAGACCAATCTGGCAAATAATTGCCATAAATTCTTTGCTGCAATGTCAATTAAGATCAAACGTTACACCCATTTTCCATTATGTGCTCCAGCTGTGATGCATAAATGAATGAAACAGGGTCTTTCATTCATTATGCATGTGGTTCAACTCATCAAAAGAAAATATGAACTGTTGATGACATTTAATGTTGTCATTTCTCTTTATTGTTTTTTTGTTTTTCTTCATAGTGTCACACAGTTTGCCAGAGTTATGAGCGTAACCTCCTTACAATTTCTCTCTTTGTATGAGCAGCTAATATTAATAATGCAGTATTATTGTTAACAGTTATTGTTTTAAAAAAGTAAAGCAATGATTTCTCATCTACACAACTGAGTTTGAAACAAAATAGATAATATATACTGTACATCTATTGAACATGTAACTATCAAACAGGAAAAACAAATAAATAAATGCCTCAACAAATAGCTTACCCAAATTACAGTAGGTCTATGACAACTATAGATACAATTTTATAAAAATTGTCTGATAAACTTTTGTTAAACCAGTTACTGACACCTCATATTCATTTCCATTGATTCCTCGTGCCTATTGTTTATTTCCACCATCCTTCTTATCTTTCTTTCCACCACCCTTTCCCTTTCCTTGTTCTGCCTTTTCCTTCCCCTTCTGCAGCTGGGCTGTGTGAACCTTCTCAATCAGAGAGAAGCAGTCATCATCAGGACTGATACATCTGGTCACATGTTTTCCTTGTTCATTGGTTGCCCCTTGGTTGGGAGATGATGGCCTTGAGTGGGCCTTGCTGGGACTGGCGTGGCTTGGAGAGCAGAGGCCGGATTTAATATCTTCTTTTGGCACAAGGTTTAAGTTGAAGGAAAGGGGTCTGCCAGGTGCTGGGCTCAGAGGGATCACAAAATTATCTCCTGGGGCTCCTAAAGTGAGGAAGACTTCTGGGAATGTACACGGCTGGTCGAAATGCTTATGTCCCTTTAACAGATAAAAGAGTCAAATAAGAATTGATGAAAGCACACATCTATCATAAAGATTACATCCTTTGGCAAAAAGTTCACATATCATCACAAGCTATGGCATAGCTTACCTGCCGTGGTGTGAAGCTCATAGACACCTTCACTGTGAGCTGTGAAGAAACATCATGTCATTGTTCTATATGAAGTGTTTCAGTGACTATTGCATTAAGATAACATTTTAAAATCACAACAAGAAAGTCACCTCAGCAAACCTCACATAGGAGACACCAAAAGAGCAGCATTCCCTCCCCCTTATTGAAACCACTATCTGGAATAGGCTACGGTCACTTTGCCTAAATATATAATGATATATCATTTGATGTACGTATATGTAAAGCCCTAAAGATGAACCAGATTGGTAAGTACATTAATTTACTGACCCTTTCATATGACCTCTGTATATTCATATTTCCAGCACTCACACATGGTGAAAAGAGTTTTGCATTTGAGGGAAACTTTTTACCTGTCCTGGGGAATTTTGCTTCTGATATTCTGTCTCGGGGGTGAATGAAGCAGACTTGGGCAGAGGTCTCGGGGAGCCAGATTCTGCAATTTGGGGTTGAGAGGAAGGTCTGGAGTTCATTGATGTTGTTGGTGTACTTTCAGCCACAGTGATGTGTGGGGCAGGAGCCTTGCAGAAGAAAAAGACAGAGCTGTCAAATATTCCTCCTAACACCAGTGATAAATGTGCATCACATTTAGAACTGAGGAGCCATGACGGTGTAACAAAACCTATTCTGCTCAACTATTCTAGAGGGGGAAATGTGGGTTCAAGGATGAAATTTCTGCCTTGAATAGTTCTCAAGTTACAGTATTGTAGTCACAAGAATGTCTGCACATCATGTTCTACCATTAACCTTGGAGGAGGACAATCACAAAAATAAAATGGAAATACATTTAAGACAGAGCTGTCAAATATTGCTCCTAACACCAGTGTTAGATGACACAAAGGGGGCGGCTGTGGCTCAGGCGGTAGAGTGGTCGTCTTCTAATTTGAAGGATCGATTCCCAGCTCCTCCAGTCCACATGACAATGTCAACACTTAACAAAAAATTGCTCCCATTGCTGTGCCAACACTGTATGAATAAGAACTTCCTCCTGATGTGCAGGTTGGCACCCTGTGTGGTAGCCCCTGCCATCAGTGTGTGAATGGGTGAATGAGATGTAATGTAGAAAAGTACAGTCCATTTACCATTTAAGATATTCTTTTTGTTCACACCACTTATTATTTTAATAGGATATAACTTACTGGGATTCCAACTTTTGTATGACTCCTAGTTTGTTTTCCTTCAGAATTCCCATGTATCCTGGGCAGGGGAGGAAGTGCAATACGCTGATCGTCTAACCGTCCGCTCTGACTGGAGGCAATCATTTTAAAGAATGCGTCAGCTTCTGCACCTGTTACAGAGAGTCAAATGTTATTTTAGTGGTATCTCGGAGAAGAAAACCCATACTTGACCCCATGTGCTCTGTGTTTTTCTGACCTGTGGGTCCATTATTTAAAGCACTTCCATTGTGTGTGGGTGTGACAGGTGTGCTTCTGTTGGGTTGTAAAGAGCAGCGTTGCTCATCCATACGTCCACCTTGTGCATGACTTATCATATTAAAGAGCTGTTCCTGCTCAGCTGGCGATGCCTCCTAAAGAAAAGATTGAAAGAAGTGAAAAGCAATGAGAAGTGGGCCAACTTAGAAATGACACACCAAATAAAGGCTATCTGTCCACCAACACTTACGGTATGTTATTTTGATACTATAAGAACACAAATTTACAGGACATTAGAATACAGACAAAACTCTGAGCTGTGCATTGTGCAGAACGGTGTCTCACCTGCTGATGGTCAGTTTTGGCACGGTTTAGGGATGGTGTCCTTTTGAAAGGTTTATTAGATGTGTCTGAAATAGGATGGTCTTTGCGCTGAGTAGATGGAGTACCTATCTTCTGTGAGATTTGGGGTGCAGAACATCTCTGTTCATCCAGCCTTGAACCCTGTGATAGAAAAACATGATTAACTACAGTCATGTATCATAACAGTTGGGTGTATATTAGCAATTAAATGTGTGAAGAATAAAATGACAAAAACAGTCAACAACTTTTCACAATGGTCTTTACACCATGATACATATGGGGCTAACCTGGACTTTGGAGACCATGTAAAACAAGTAACTTGGATCTGTCTCTGCAGCAGCTGTTGTTGTGCCTCCATTCTGTATCCCTGGCAACGAAGGAAGAGTTACTCGCTGGTCATCAAACCGTCGGCCCTGAGAGTTGGCCAGCAGGCTGAAGAACTTTTCAGAATCTGTACCTGGGAGAGTACAAAAGAGACATATTAGCTATATGATCAAATGTGTAAAGAGTTACTAAATAATAATAAAATGAGTAATTAAACGATAATTTTAACAACTAAAAAAGCAAATCTCTAACCTTTGGGCACTGTACTCTCAGTAGTCTTGTGTTTGGGTGTAGACTTGGGACTCGGGTTAACCTTTAATACACATCGCTGTTCATCCATTCGCCCACGCTGGGCATGATTCATGAAGGAAAAAAAATCCTGCTGTTCAGTTGAAGTCATGACCTAGATGGTAAAAAGAAGGCATTAAGCTTGCAGATCTAAAACATCATTGTTTTAAATGTGGATGTCTTTACCTCCCAAGGCTAAAACTGAAAGCTGTGGCTTTACCTTTTTTGGAGATGCTTTATCTTTGCTCTTTGAATGTTGTATATCTGAGCCAGGGCTGAAGGAGGATGAACGTGGAGGGCCTGAAACAATCGCAGGCTTATCCTTTTGTGATGAAGACTGGGCCTCTGGTGTCTGGAGCTTGGGTAAGGTGCACCTTTGGTCCTCCATTCTGGAACCCTGAAAATTGAGTAGACAATTTTCCATAATTTTTATTCAATGTATATAGTCCCATGTCAGTCCCAGTCAACTGTCCCATGTCAGCTATTCTTAAGGCTACATGATGTAAGTTGATGGCATTGACATGACATTTCCATGGAAACAGACTTTCACGCATCCAAAACATGGGGAAGAGTGATACTGCTAGCTGTAAATTTATGGCTCTTTGGCATTTTTCATCGCGCAAAAAATTACATTGCATTTGTGTATTTTGTAAGGAAGACAAAGGTCACTATTTTGGATTTGATATGTGTTTAAAATGGGTATTGCAGTCCAAATTCATAATATTGGACAGAGTTGTCTCCCCCGTCCCCTCCTCCCCAGACTCAAAGCTCATGCATGTTTTTAGGTCGGGTGAAAATCTATCTCAGTTGGTCCAGTTTGTTTGCTTGCTTCCATGGCAGCACTGTGTTTGTGTGCCAAAGTTTCATACATCTGGGGGTGTTGAAATGGGATGTCCATGGCCTCTTAACACTGCACAACAACCTCTTAATACCATGTTACATGGTGGTTCAACCTGATCGTGGTGCTGGCACGTAATTTTAACACATTATGTGCCAGCACCACGATCAGGTTGAATGAGCACTGGGCACCGGAACAGAAATTTCAAAGGAGAACATACTGGCTGTAGTATTATAGTCGCAGAAGCCAGTATTTCAATTTAGCATGTTCCTTTAATCTCTGATAACATATCATGGTCATTTTATGAGTTAGTATAGTTAATAAATTACATATTGGTCCATTTAAAGAAATGTTGGAAGTACTAACCTGAACTTTAGAGACCATGTAAGTCAAAGAATCTTCTTCAGCTGTAGATTTAGGATTTACTTTCTGTAATCCTGGTAATGACTGAAGAGATACTCGCTGGTCATCGAGCCGTTGGCTCTGTGTGTTGGCCAGGAGGCTGAAGAGCATTTCAGAATCTGAACCTGGGAAGATGAAATGTGAAAATGTGTGTAATCGTTAAGTAACTATATAGGCAATGCAACTTGTCTGAAATGGGCTCTGTCATAAAGAAGAGGCAACTGAAAGAATTGCAACACAATTCTGTAAATGTTTACAGAAATATTTATGAATACAGCCAGTTATATTAATCATTCACCTGTGTTTAATGTACTTGCAGCATGTTTTCTGTCTGTGTGTCTAGGTGTGCAGGGTGCACTCCTGGAAACATCCAGGGAACAGCGCTGGTCATCCATGCTTCCACGTTGGCCATAGCTGATCATATTCATGAACCTCTGTTGTTCGTCAGCTGTTTCTTCCTATCGGGCAACAACAGTACAATAATGATCTGCCCAAAATAAGGATGATCAACTTTTAATAACACAATCAAACAAATCAGAAGAACAAATCTGTAATGGATAAAGAAACCATAATGACACATTGGGAAAGCACAGACCTTAACGGAACTGGAGCGGTCACGCTGACCGGGAACTTGTAATTGGTTGGCAGGCACTGTCAGGAGCCTCCTGTTCATATCTGGAGTACTCTCTGTTACAGAGATGTGAGGTGCAGAGCCATCAAGGTTATTACTCCCTGGTGCCTGACAAAAAGTCACAGTTTGGAGCAGAGGTCAGACATTTCTTCATTACAGCACCTGTGCGGGTGTATGCTGTCAGTCCTTTACAACTTGTAATTAAGTACCTGGCAGTCCCTCCATCCCTGCACGTTGTCCAAGGTATTGAGGAAGTTCTTGTTGTTTGAGCCTGTGAGGAGTAGGGTGAAACAGTCAAGAATAAATCTACAAATGGACACATACAATGCAGAGGGTATTTTGGTGTCTACTGCCCCAACCTGTTGATGAGGTTTTAGTTTGTGCAGTTTTAGAAGGACTCAAGGCGCAACTCTGATCATCCATTCGTCCACGCTGAGAGTAACTCAGTATGTTTAAGATCTGCTCCTGTTCAGGGGTTTCCTATTGAACATAGGTCAAAATAAAGGGCAATTAGATGGAACTATCAGAACTGGTAGACAATGTTTTTCTCTATTGTCCTATATAATTGTCACCATATCACAATGAAAGTCTTGACACTAATGTGGGGGATCAGTTTAAAATACCAGTGCAACATATTAAATGGTAACGAATGACATTGTTAAAATTGTGATAAAATACTGTAAATAATGGGAATGCATACATTTAAAAACAAGATATGAACGCCTCTGTCATTTTTTAGAAATAATTTAAATTTGTGTTAGAACATCTTAAAATTATACAATATTTAATACTAATAAGAACAACATTATCAAAAATATAAAGGATCCAAACAAAATGTCTCAAAATGTACAAACTTTCAGGATATTAAGCGATATTAAGTACATCTTACCAGCACAGTGTCTGTAACTTCTGATTTTGTGTCCATTCCAGCAGCTGCCATAATGAAAAATAATACAAAAAAGGAAGTGGTGGAGATCCCATCCAATACTTCTTCAATGGATTTTTTGTATGTGCAATGGAAAATATGGTCCTATTCGATGTTTCGCCGATGTTTACTGGATATGGCTGGGTGCAAGGCTTTTAACTAGAGTTAAGTCCGGAGTATTAACCCATTGCCATTAAGATCCCAGCCCATGCCCCGTTCTTAATATGACCATCTGTAATCCCAGATGAAAACATAATCCTCAGCATGGAGAGGGATGATCTTTTTCCACTAGGTGTATATGACTCTCCTTTGCACTAACACTGTATTTAATGTTCATATTTGCATTATGAAGCTTCCACATTGTTATTATATGAAGCAAGAAGGCCCAGGCTGCAGTACTAAGATCAACAAAACTGACCCCGCCTTGATACGCAATCAGACGCCATGTTAATGGTGACCTCAAAATACTTGGTTCCGTTTGTAGATTTTATAGATGGAAGGTGTACATATTGAATATTGAAATTCATGGTCTGATATATTGATGAAGCTCATAGCTTGTGAGGATCTTCACTTCAGATGGTTTGTCACACATTTAAAACAACTTTTAAATCACAATTCAAGAGTGAACATAATGTTTCTTTATTACTTATTTTTAACAACCAAGAAACACACACACACACCACACTTGCTCCCAGCAATATAGCTATTAAAGTAAAAGGTAAATGTGCAAGATTTCATAAGACAGCAGGTGAGACATTTTTGTCTGAGATAAGATTTCCCAAATGAGGAAGAAAAGGGTACCTAGAGAAAACAGGTATCACACATTTAATGTCCCTGGATACAAGGTACATAATGACTTTTATACATCTAAATTAGACTTAAATAAGATTTTTGCTGTGAGATGATCAGTTTTGTGGTAATGATGCAATATTTTCAGAACGAAACTAAGGAAATCAAATACATAGTAACAAAAATAATTATTTGAGAATAATACAATAATCAAAATATGAATAATGCCTACATTCAAATTAAATATTTTCAATCAAAAAAGTATACAGAACCAATTTCACAACCAATAATAAAAAGAAACTTCTAAAATAAAATAAAGCATCACAAATATTTCCTTCCATCTACATCTAAAATTTCTCTTCATGTTTCACTTCAGATGTCGGAGATGCTGTGACAGAAGTCCAGCAACCAATCATCTCAAAGGAAAGACTAAACCCTTATTCCAGTGTGCTCTTCCCTGTTCAGGATCTAACAATCTAACAATCAGGATTAGGAACTTGGTCCAGACTCTTCAGGTCATTGAGGAAGCTGGTTGGAGTCAGGATGTGAGATGACCCTGTCAAGGAGAAAATGATATATTGAATATAGGCAAATCTTTAATGCTACATTTATGGGAGAAAGCAGGTACAGACATCATGTTGCTTCACAACAGCAATTGCTTACCAATCAGCACTTCCCATTTTCCATCAGTGGCTCGGGTGACTTCATAAGCAGAGCGCATCTCTGAGTGCGACAGCCCACCGATCACAAAAATGATAAGCCGTGGCCCAGAGCGATATTCTGTTGGAGATTTGTTTTTGTGCCAGTGTCCAAAACGTGCACTGCTGTAAAATAATTAAAACAATAACTGAACAACAAGTAACTAAACAAAGGGAGATTCTTGTCAGAAGCCAGTTTCATTACACAAACATGATCTATCATTAAGGGGGCCTGAGAAGAAGCAGTAATCGGAAACAAAGAAAGAAATGACATTTTTCCAGTCCGGATGTCAACACCATCAGCTGTGGGCGTAACAAGAATAAGTAAAAGCACATGTGAGAGAATTTAAGCTCAAGTTCATATTATATTTATATTTTATTGTAATTCTCTGCTTACATCCGCTGCTAATCAGGTTACAAAGGTTCAACTGCTAGGTCTAGTTTTATATAGCTAGCACTGTATAGCTGGCCTGTACTCTAGTGTTAATACTAATGACTACTCAGCTTTAATTCTGCACTTTGCTAAAAGGAAATGATGGAGATAGGCATTGTGCATTATAAAGATTATGAGTGAACCCAGGTCCATCAAAGTGGTTTGTATAAGCACCATCATCATGATGGGAATTCCCTGGAGGATTATATTCGGTATTCAAAGCAAAACTGGCCTAATTTCATTTTATCAACTCTAACTTACCCTGTCAAAAGCTTGTCTCAGTCTCAGTTACAGGGATAAAAGCTTTCATTTTGCAAAAATAATCTGGCCGTTACCCCACTTTATAGTTGTGTTGCTTCAAAAACCAAACAAACAAAAAACAAATAAATACAACAGACCTTTTTCCAGACTAATACTTCCTTAGGTCATCAGAAAAATTGCATGCTTTCATTTAATAATTTCTTTACACAAATGCAACTCTGATAAAATGCAAGTGTTCTCTTTTCTAGTTCTCACCTGACTGCAGTCTGGGTTGTGTTGATGGGAGCAGGATCAGAGATGAATGGCCACTGCTTTTTGTCCAGTTTATCCTCTATGGCATCCTGAGACACCAAAACACAGACAGTGTAAAAATCTGAACACAAAAATTAAGCAGGTGTGGCAGCAACATATGAAACCTCACTGGCTTTAATACCTCCATGATGTCTTTGATGGTGGGTGTCCATCTAGAGAGTTGGTATGTGCTCTCTGTGCGCACCTTTCGCTCTGGCAGCGTTTTACCAGCATTGCGGCCCTAACAAACAACATATCACATGTAAGAAATAATCACATACAAACATTAGGACCATAGCCAAACTGAAAGCAAGAACTTTACCTCAGTTATAATGTTACAGCCAAGATTCTGTAGATTGGTGATGATGTTGCTGTCTGCCTGTATGTTTGCATGCTGAATGAGCTTGGCGAGGTTCTCCTCCCCAATGCCTGCGTGGCAAACCAAACTCAATAACATTTGATGCTTATTTGCACAAAACTATTGGTTTTAAAACATCACATAGGTATTGCTGAAAACACAGTGGTTTCAAGGACCCACCTTTTTTCTTGTGGAATATGTAGAGCAGTATGATGCGGATTTTGTCATAGGCCTTAATTTCATTGTTGAGGAGCACAGGAACAATGCTCTTCATGGCATCTTTTAGAGGTTCCCCCTCTGCATTTGAACCAATTGCAAGGTCCTGTGGAAGACACCAGTGGTTAACCTTTAACTGCTACAGTAATCTGATTTACCAATCACACCTTAAGTCAGCTGACAGCTGGGCAGCTGACACTCTTAACAGAGCAGTATTCATGAGTGCAAATTCTGCTGTATATTGTGTATGTGTAGATATCTGCTGCTTTGCAACCTTGTTCTATGTCTTCTCAAATTCAATTCAGTTCTCTCACTATAATTTAGGAAGACTGCAATTGCTCTGACTCAATGTTTTTGTCATAAACTACTGTAATCTTACAAAGGATCCGAGCATACTTACAGGTTTTCAAGTTACACATTTTCACTTAACAGTGAAAAACAGAAACAAAAACTGTCCTAGATTATTTAGTGAACTTCCAGACTTGCATTTGTAATCCAGTAACTATGTCAAAAATAATATTGGCTACTTAACTAGGGCTTTTATACTTGCGTCTAGCTTTGGGATTTCCCTTTAATGATATCCTGGTTATCGTGCAACCTCCCTTAAAACTCTTGCTAAGCTTTATGGTGAATTTGGACTAAGCTTTGTTAGGGCCAATCAACAATAAAGCTTTTTTTGCAAGCAATTTAAATTTGAAAATGACAAGAATAGCACATCTAAATAACGTACATATTTTTTTATGTTACACACATGAATTTGTAAATGCTTGCTCAAACACTATCTAACACTTAGACAAGTGACAGCTGACAGAGAGCTACTGCTGTTTAGATGACATTGTCCATCAAAGAGCCAAAACATGTCCATTGGATTAAAGAGGCAGCTTTTAGACATGCTGACAATCCATTAATGTAGTTGAGTCACTCAGTCAACAAAAAGGCCCCATTAACACTTGCATTTCATAATGTCACAACTGTGCATAGCTTATCAGTTCCTGTGCAGTTGAGACTCATTTGATACAAGACTAAATGTGGCAGGATACATGCCCTCATGGAGACAAATTATGTCTGGCACTTCCAAATAAACAGTGGGGTTTGGCACTGGTCTGGGCCTTGGCTTTTTATACTTTAAACTCTTACATGAGCCTGGACGGATTTCTACATAACCAAGTAGCACATGTGTGGTATTAAATGCCTTTATATGCAGTGATGACATAACAGCTTCTTCTGCATTTCTGTAGATATATGGATGCTGATATCCGGTCACAAGCTTCTTATGAAACATTACAGTAAGATTCTCCATTAAATATCACCAGACCGTGCCAATGGCATTTGAACATACGCCAGAGGAGCTATAAATAAAGACGATATCATGTTGGGGTCATTTAATGTACTGAGTGAGTGGGACAGAGTAATTCCATGTCAGACACTCTCTCTTAAGATACTTACTGTCAGTGGCCAACACAGTAGGGCATGCTAGCTGATCCTGAGTGATAAAAAAACTACTGACTGACAGGTTTTGCCAACAACACAACGGCAGACAAATTCCAAGAAGTTCAGTGGCTCAGTGGTAATCTACGGCTGCCTTTCTCTTGAGGGATCAAGAGTCCATTATGTATTTCTATTTATACGTTCAACTACAGATGTACTAGATCACTACAGCTTCACTTGTTAAATTCTCAGACAAGTATAGATGTCATAAACTGGATGTTTGCTACAATAAAAATACTGTCTGTGTCTGAATACCTCTGGTTTTCTAGGTCAAAATTTGGATGATACTGTCATAACATGAGATTAGTTTCACTTGTACACTCCACAAGAGTACTGACCTGTTCCACTTCACAAAGCTTATCGAGTGATGCCTTGAATTTCTTCATACATGCTTCAGCTAGGTGCAGGTGAGTAGAGTACTGTGAATGAAATAAAAATAAGCATTACGTGTACAATGCTGCAGTATTAACTATTCATCTATAATTACAACAAAAGTCAATATATGATCTGTAGAATCACTATTTAAAAGATAAGCCAACTTCTTTTTGCAAAGCTAGAATCTAGAGATAATACTGGAGCTTCTCCAATAAAAAAAAAAAAGGATTTTAGTCAAAATGGACAGTCAATGTAGAAGGCAAATGGACTACAATGTCGGCAAATCAACTAAAAGTACTTTAAAACTTTAAAAGAAATGCAGAGACTCTGAATAATCCATAATTTACTGTCAGAAGTATCTCCTAATGAAAGATGTTCAAAACTCTGATCTTGTTGTCATTTGTATAGTCCCAATCTTGAGCAGTGGAGAGAGTACCATCTTTACATAATGAAGATTATTATAGGAAAAAGGTGCACAGCTGGCTTTTCTTCATCCCACTCACATTGCTCAGCTCCTTCTGATACTGTGGCATCTTCTTTAACATCTGAGAGAGATCTTTGATGTTGGCCTGAAATGGAAAACACACATGTACTGATACTGCATAACAACAACGGCAACAACAAAAGTATTGATGTTATATAATGGACATTTGTACTAATAACTAAACAAATATGATTATTCCACATAAATACTCACATTGTCAGTGCACATTCTCTTGCTCTCACAAAAGGTGCGAAGAAGCTCTGTCACTTTCCTGCAATTAATTTAGGAAATGATTGTTAATAAGCTCTCAAATTGTAAAATAGGTACCTCACAAGACCAAAACTTTACCCAACTGTTAGATATGCACACCATTGCACACACATACATTCTATCCCACAATAGCACTCACAACATGACTTCCAGTATGCGTACTTCCTTTGTCTTCTGTGAGTGTTTTTTTGCATTTGTATGTGTGTATGTGTGTGTGTGTGTGTCATATAAGCTTACATCTTATCTCGCCCCTCCATTTCTTACTAAAATATAACTTCAGTGAACAAAAAATAGGCAAACTCATTATTTTATTTCCACTGATTATAATATTATAATGACAGCAACAATTTCTAACTGTGAAAGTGCACCCAGCAAAGTGTGTGTTTTGAAGGTGTAATATACAGCCAGGTGAAAGCGCTGATCAGCACTTGTTGGGAAGAATGACTGTGAATGACTGTGAAAGGCAATCATGTGGACTTACTTAGTGACATCTGCAATGTGCATATGTCTGAGCTGAATCCAGAGCTCATCATCTTCGTCCAATAACACTTCTTTGTCTGTTGCATTCCCAATGCCGGTTGACTGGTACCTTAAAATAAAAAAAAGAGTATACGTTATGTACAACAAAACTTTGTGTGGAAATATAGGACGCCAAATCCAGCAGAGTGACCTTGGCAAATCCAGTGAAAAGCAGACAGTAAAATCAGATGTTTACTCACTTATAGATATCCTGATTGATGTCAAGCAAATCATAAGCCATGGCCTGGAAGGTCAACTCGTGTAGAATAGGTGAGATGGGATCAAACCCACGATCAATAATCAGTAGCTGGGATCGCGCCTTATCTGCACCCTTAAAAGTAATAAAGATTGGGCATATGAATCAGTAAAAATTAAAGACATAAATTTCTTTACATGCATAATAAACTAGGATCTAGTCTATAGTACACACAAAATATAATGTCCGTTGTGTTTTTGTGAGTATTTCATGCAGTTAGAAGTGTTATCAGCTTTTATCTGTTAAAAAAAATAAAATAAATAAAAATCACAAATCACTGTCTAACTGATGCAGCATGAGGCTACACTTCAGCAAACTTGCCATGTCAAGTATAGTGAAAGGAAATACAGAGAAGGCTTATACAGCATAGTATTTTAATGCACTTCAGATGAATGGGGGGAAAAAGAACAGTAATACATGCCTGTTAAGACCCATCTCAGGAGCAAGGAAATGTCAGCTAAGAGAGACAGAAAAGAAGAAGGGAAACAGAGAAAGGTCCAGCAAAGTTTGAGAAAAATTAGGAAATAAACAGGAAATAAAACCCAGAAACGTCTATAACCAGCAAGTGATGAGCTGCAGAATCCCAATGGAAGTTTATTTTCTTGAATGAAAAGGCTGGTTCAGCAGAAAAAAAGCAGTGTAAGAATCGAGTTGTAGATTTTCTGTCAAAGAATTTAATCAATACAGTAGATGACATAGGAATTGATGTGGGTGGTACCTCTCCCATGCTTGGGTTGTCAGCTTTGTGAGCATTCAGGTGTTGGTAGACCTCTTCAGCCAGTCTTGCATTATCCTCTGGCCCTCTGTGAAACAGAATGGCAAACAACTTCAAATAAGCAAGTAAATTCAGTGGCAAACTAATTTTATTGTACTTTGATTCAAGGCTGCCATACTTGCGGTATCGGATTGCAGGGTACTCCTTAAGTGTGTCACACAGGGTTGCAATCTGCTCAGCCAGAGTCTCTATCATTTTGTCTCTATCTACACTGGGTGTTGAGCTATAGAAGGAGTACATGGAGGTCGGGTCATCCAGGGAGAACACCTGTAGAGGTGACAGGGATTAAGATTTGTCTCAGTTTGAATTTGCACTTTTAGAATTTGAAAAGATCTGGAGCTAAGTGAGCGTGTCTTTGGATGATGATAGGCCTATCTGTAATGTTGATGATGTGGGTTTAGGTAAAGTGGACACCAGTCTCCTACCTGAGACTCGTATGGCAGGAAAGCAACGTTGATCTCTTTTAAAGTCTTGACAACCTTGGCAACTCTGGATCTCCCAATCTCAGCGAATAGGCCATCTGGGCAAGCTACAGGAGCAAAAGAACAACAAATATTAGGAAATGCAATAGCTTGATCTAATTTATATATTTAGTAAATGTAAATGTTTTGAACATTTTTTGCCTACTAGCCAAATGGTTAGTTTACATATTTTAAAAACAGCCAATCAATAGATTACCACTGTCTTTTTTGGCTTGTGACTGAATCAAATCTACCAGTCACTTGCATATTTTACCAGCTTTTCACACATGACTGGTACTAATTTTGAGCCCTGAACAATATATTTGAAAATAACATTATTCATAAAGTTTTCTGTAGCTGTAGCAGAGTATACTGTTAACACACACACACACAAACAAACTTACTGTCAGTGAAGAAGATGTGTGCTCCTTTGTAAGTAAAAGCACTGTCTTTGAAGTCGTTAATGAGGGCACGAACCGACTGTAATTCAAAAAACAAAATGTTGTTTACAAGAGGTTGAATATGGAGAATATGGAAATATGAGAAATCCTAAAATGAACACAGAAGACCACTAACCTTCTCCACTGGAGAAATCAAATATATGGCCTCCAGACTAGAGATGGGCTCCCTGCGTTTATTGATGTCCTCCACAACTGAAAAGCAGAGAAGAGAGGAATTAACTGATATCACCTTAAGATCCCGGAGGACCTTTGCCCCCCCGCGCCCCCAAGTGTTAGAGTATATGTACCATCATCTATACAACTGACGAAAGACCAATAATTATCTGCATACTTACTGGTCACCCCCTCAGCCAAAATGTCAGACATCTTGCAGCAAGAGGACAGGATCCGCATGCTTATGTGGTCAACAATTAGAACCTAAAGAAACAGGAAACAAAAAGGGATTATAATTCAGTGTGACACAATCAGGGTATTTCTTGACTCTATCTATTTTGCAACAGTTACCTTCCATTCTCCATCCTTCTTCACACTCTTGATGACCCCATTGAGAATTTCTGTAGAGGAGAAGACACAGATTATATGATATCAGATATATGATTATAGAACTCAATCAATAACTTCTGAGAAATGATTTCTAACTCAGTACAGGAAAAAAGTTTGTAAAGTGGATAAAAAGTGAATATTCACAATGACTCAGCATAGCAATAACTAAGCAATGCTGTTTGTAAAATGGAAGTATTGTAAAACCCATTAATTTTATTTGATGATGTAACTTATGTTGGACATTATTGTGACATTTTTCTAAAAAGGAAATGAGGAAATGTATGATTCAAAACAGTTCATTTTTTTTACTGCAGCATTGTAACTTAGATTTCTATAAAGTACAACTAAATCCAGCATGTGTTGTGCATCAGTGGATTAAAAGAGTAAAATAATACATATGTGGTTTAATTAAAAGGTTTTCTTTACACTACAAAATAAAACGGAAAGCTAAATATGTACACGTGTATACATTTAATAAAGTTTTGTGCGTAAACACAATGCAAAAGGTTAGAGGTCAGTTACAAGTCTACAACTCTACATCAGGAACCAGGAAGTTTCTTAAAAACAAACCCATATTTGGCACTTGTTTTTACCAACTCAGTGGGCTGGGTGCAGCTGTCTTGCGTTATACTGTTGAGATGACAGGCTGTGAGTATCACACAACAGCACAGTTGTTCGTGTGATAGGCACAACAGCTGAGGTGTGGTTCTACTGGTGAAACAAACTGCTAAACTGAGTAGTGTTTTACAGTGGGGGTGGGACAACAAGGCCAAAATGCCCAGAACAGACACATTAACCTACAGAGTAAAAGAGCAGAGATGCTATTTCATGTAGAAAAAGACATTATTTTTACCTACTCTAAATTATATGGGTGGTTCATGACAATCATTTACTTGGGGGAAACCCTGAAACCTTTTACTGACAATGTTTTTTGAAGGAAGCATTGAAAGAAGGACATAGTGGGAAGAAGCATGCAGAAAAATGAAGAGCTATACAAATGTGTTATCATGTTGCTCCCTCAACTTCCTTGTTGAACATATTTAGAATTGCAGCAGTGACTCACTGAGACATCTGATTCACTGCTACTATTCTTATCACCACATCAATTCACTTGCAGATTGATTGGCTGAAGTTGGGGAATTTAATTCAATAGTTAATTATAAAGAAAAACATTATTGTGCTTCTCTTACTGTTATGTGTCATCACTATGTTATGAACATCTTAAAAAAAGGTTTGCTGTTGATGAGGTTACTGAATATCTGTTTCTGAGTCAGGCAGAGCTAAGATCTAGTTTTATAGCAACATACCATACATTCAACAACATAAAACTGTCTGCCAGAATTACTTCAGACTAGCTGACAGCAAATTATGTAAATGTAAATATAAAAATTTTAAAATCTCCTTATTATATACTTTTATGTGGAAAATTCCACCCTGACAAATATCTTGTCTTGTAATGCCAAACCTATTTCCAAACTGGGAACTGGAAACAGTGACTACTTGTTACATTAAAATAGACAACCATTTCAAGCCATCCTGGCAAAGTTAACCTTTGTATTTGGTCATTTTAAAATGTCCAAACAAGATCACCCTGGACGCCCATCTTTACTAAAGATTATATTCTATTTGGCAATATTAACAGTGACAAAGGAGAGGACCTGCACACACCTTTGCTTAAACAATATTTCAAGCATAAGCTCAAACTCATAAGACCTGGCCAAATGCCTCCATTTCCATCTGTTTATACTGAATTCATAAATGTGTGTTTTATACTCTGATTGTCATAAATAATAAGAATTATGGCCTTGAATTGAGCAGAAGGTAATGTAAAAGACAGAGACAAGCACACATTCCAAAACTCATTGAAATTAACCTTTATTATTGTTATTAGTCTAGTAAAAACAAATATCAAGTCCTTGTTGGCCTGATCCTGGGCAAGCTCAGGATTATTAGCAGTATACACTTAAAGGTTTCAGCAGTTTTGAGTGATGGGTGTGTTCACACTAGACACTACACTCCTAATCTGGAGTTGTATCCGTATTAAAAACATTTAACCAATTACAGTTTAAAGTTGTTCAGAATAATTGAAACACTTCATTCTAATACTTAACATATTGTGTAACATGTGGCCATTTTATAAGGTACACCTGTACAATCTAATGCAATTCAATACAACAGCTCAGCCATTAATTCTACTTTTAGAAGTTTATGATGTTTTTGCTGACAGCTTTAAATCTGTAAATTCAAATATTTGTTTATTACATGAGGCCATATTTAAAGATGATGTTGTACTGAACTACGTTATACTGGAAGGTGTTTCACATTTTTTTGTCCTCTCTATTTACATAAACGAGGGGAGGGGGGGGGGGGGGGGGGGGGGCAGAATATGAAAAACACATCCGAATATGTAATGCAGCTCAGTGCAACACCAACTGTGAAATCAATGCTAAAACATATAGGCCTAATTTAATTAACACCTCTATGACAAGTCTGCTAAAGTTCTCAATAATACTAAGAAAGTGGATCAGATCACACTGGCTCCCTGGCTGTCTGTAAAACAAATTATTTTAAAAAAACTATAATTGGTTTATGAAGCGCTGAGTGTTTGATTAATGTATTAGTAATATCAAACATTTTAATCCTGTTTTACCTGTCTTATTCTATTTTTGAAACTCTATTTTATTATTATATCCAATTAAACACTTTTAAAATTGTATTTAAATGTCTTTTTATATTGCTTTGCATTGCTTTTACATTCTGCCTTATATGTTTTATGTAAAGCACTTTGACTTTCCTTGTGATAATATTTGTATTTGTATACAAATAAACTTGTCTTGCTTATGACCAAAAAAATCCTGAACATTATAAGCAACCTAAAAGCAAAATGTATGGCTGAACTGATGTATTGATTACATTAGATTGTATAGGTGTATCTAATAAACTAAACTAATACACATTAAACTTAAGGAGTAAACATTAGACTTATATAATATTAACTGAATTAGTAAATATTTGTGAACATCTACTACTTTTACACCTTTTTCATTTGTTAAACTATTACAAAAGACAATTGCGTTACTACTAAAATGTAAGATACACTAAAAACATTTTCTCTACCAACAGTTTGTGACTTTGCTGATGTTTAATTGCTTAATTGATAGATATGTTGATTTAACTAGTCCATCACAAGCGAAGTTAACTTCCTTCTCGGTAAACTTAGTTAGCCTAACAACTAGCTAACAACTTAATCATTGTACGTCTGTCCAATGTCACAACAACAACCCAACATTTCCACCCAGTGAATGTCATTACCACTGCATGCTACACAATAATATTACTTTTTTTGGCCATAACTTAATTAGTTAGATGAGATGATTTCCTTCGGTAATGTTAGCATTTTAACTGGAGCAGGAAGAAACCTCAGGGTGTTTACTGTGAAGTTTGGCGTCATTTATTTATTAAGCTGCGACGTTAAAAGTTTGGTTAAACTACCGTGTGTCTTCTGGTTTTGATGATCTTCACGAAAAAATACATTTTTATACAATAAATATGTCACTTACTTTCTCCTACTACCGCTTTCAGCCCAGTCGGTGCCATCTTGACAGCAGTCTGCTGGTTAGACGCTCACTTCCTTGTTGTTAAAGCCTGTATGGTCCAAGCACACACCTATTCACTAAGAAATACTGACCCCTACTGGCTGAGAGTCATATCAGTAGTCACCTTCTTTTCATAGCGAGGAATATTTGTGAGGTAACTTGATTCCAGGTCATTTTAGCCTTAGTTGAAGTTTGTATGGTCCAAGCACACGTCCATTCACGGTGAAATACTGACCCCTACTGTCTGAGAGTAATATCAGTATAATATCAGTGGTACTTTTCTTTTAATATAATAATGAAATATCTGTGAACAGCAACCTCATTCCAGTTGACTTTATCTAGAAATTAAGTGTAACCAATAACTATTAGGGCCTGACTGATACAGGATTTTTGAGGCCAATACCGATACCCATATTAGGGATTTAAAAAATTCCAATAATTCGATATATCAACCCATAATCTTGTATTACAGAATATGTATACAAAACACAATTTTTTTGGCAATCTGGTTATCAAACACTCACAAATATGTAATGGAGGCAGGATATTTTACAGTTTAACTATAAATACAGTGCTCTGAAAGGGTACACATTACTGGGAATTTAATAATTATAAATTCCTATAAATAATAAAACACATTGAACAGAAAAAGAACATATGTAAGTGTATTTTCAACTTGGGGCAGCGGGGCAAATTTAAATACTTAACAAAAAAAGTGGTGCATATCGGACAACATATATGCCGATACGATAAATCTGTGACAGGCCAATATTAGCTGACTGATATATCGATCTGGCTCTAATAACTATTAAAAAACACTAAATTTAACAATGTGAGTATCATTGTATTTGTTGCTCAGAGGCTTCTCACTGGTTCTGGTCATCACCAAGAATAGGGATAATTGAAACCTAAAGATAACAATAAGGACAATGTGATCACTTAGGCAAGGTTTATACCCTCAGTAAACCTATCCTGCCATCTCTTATCACAGAAGGAATATTATTTATCAGCCTGAAGAGTATCACATAATACTATATTTTGAATATGAGTTTCAAAATGAATTGCAGCTATAAAAAAACAAACAGCTGCAAAAAGGAAATACAGTCTTGGAGAGAGACTGTGAGACATTCAGCTGGCCACTGTTATTGCCAAATATATTTGAAGGGATCATTAAAGGGCTTTGGGAAAGCCATTTCATCACTTCATCATGATGGATGAGAACTTCAGCAGTTCATTAGTACGTTTGATGTCGAACACATCCAAGACTTAAGTGTGTCTGGACAAGCTAAGCACATCCCTGCCAGATACACTCATATTTGGAGGATCATAGATAGCTGTGCGGTTTGAAGAAGGTCACGGTGTAACTTTATGCCATAGTCAAAATGATTCATGAACTATCATTAAGTATGTGACAACAAGTATTACCGCTTAAAAAGGCATTAGCTTGCAACGGCTGTGTTTGGACTCCAGTCAGCACAATACCCTAGTAACAGCCAAGGTCAAATTCACACATAAATGGAGCTGGACAATCTACAGCACTTTGGCGTCATACTATGCCGTAGCATGCATATCCTGAAGTACACTCATCATACAGGCTACATGCTGGGAATTCTTTTATAACCGCAACCAGCTTACACATAAAATGGTGGTGAAAGCCTGATACGTATGCTTCAGAAGTTGAAACATTTTGAAATGACTGAGGTACATAGTCTGGTGTTTTATGTTGCTTTGTTCCAAGATGTACATTTGGGTCACATTTCATATGAATAGTCGATACCAAATTCAGTAATAATGAATTACATATTTGGTAATATATTTATGGTACAATCCTCCTCTTATTATGTGATTTAGCATTAAAGAATATATGGGGTCAGGGAAAAGTACATGTGGCACTTTATGAACAAGAACTTATGTTTTCATCTTTATTAACACACGCTTACAATGACACAATTTAAAGCTGCCCAGTCTGACAACAACTAGCCAATCAGACACTGGCTCAGTACAGGGTGATATGCCTTGCCGAAGGGCACTCCAAATTATATGTGCTGAAAAAGGGGTGTTCGTTATTAGCATCACATTTTTGTTTAAAAATATTAGTCCAGGGGATCAAACCAGCAATCCTCTGGTAATCTGAGGTTACAAATGTTGCCACAGAATGTGTACAACCTAAGATGCAATGTCATATACACACACCACAGTGGGTTAATTCTAATCCAGTCGGTGAATAAATAAATCACAGTTGGTTAAACAAAAGCAGTGCCTTTGTGAAAGACACCATTAAACTGACACGTCTACAAGAATACACTTAATCAGTGCCTTAAGGATTAACCTCACCACTGCTTTACACTGTGTTACAAATGGCAAAGAGTTTTACAACAGTTGTTAATTGTTATTGTATTTGGATGTCAAGCGTTGATCTCATGTATATTCAAGGTATGCGGACAAGGTGTGAAAAAACTCTTGAGAAATAAAGGAATAGGCAGTATGTCTCCAATGCAATGAGTCACTCTACACCTCAGAAAGTTACTGTTAACAAATACTCTCAGTATCTGATCTAGAGTTTGCCAGAAGGCATGAGGAAGTGTCTAAGACAGCGGTCAATGGTCTAACGACAACAAAGATGAGCTCTTAGGGAAATCATACGACAGCTATGGTTCACTACAACAAAAATTGGCGACACCAGAAAAGCACTATCATGGGGAAAGTCCTTTTCTGATTATGGTTTTGGTTGAATCATGCTGTGGGAATACTTAATTATGGCAGGAAGGTAGTGGTTAAAATGAAAGCAGCCAAATACTGATAGATCAGCCTGCTGTAAGTGAATTGTGGCTTGTGGGACGATTTCTTTCCAGATAACAAAGCAGAACATAAAGCCACAGCTACTGAGGACGTATTATGTATTATCAAGGCAGTAATTGCTCTCACAGGTGACAGTTCTACAAATATTGAATTAGGCAATGAATTAGTTTATATTTTAGATTTGTGCTCAATTTGAATCAGTTTCTGAAGATTTTGTCTTGTTTTGATATTAAGCACTGCTGATCAGTGTCATTCATTTGCAATACAATAATGATAAAATAAAAACACATGTACAAATCCAAAGGTATAAAGGCACTGTACTCAACAATAGAAACAGTGATAATTATATTAGATTCAAGCGGATATTTAACTAAAAAAGAACTATTTAATGACTGTGCCATCACAGCAACTCAAATGATGAGGCAAAGTCTTGTATTGGCATGATTTATCTCTGGAAAACACCCAGCAGACCTTTGGGATGTGTTAACTTTGCAGAGATTTCCAAAGTATCATGCTCTTACTGCAGTCCATCCAGTTTTCTTTTGCCAAAAAAACATTGCCGGACACTTCTCCATCGGTTGTTCTGAGAGCTTAAACAGTTGCATGTCAACAAATAATCCTCAGTTCTCAGACTCCATTGACATTTCTTTTAATATCCGCTGGTCCTTCCGAGCACGCATCCGCTCTTTGAAGTCCTCCAACTCTTTCCTCTGTAAATACACATAACACAATTATTTGAAAATGATTGAGTAGGCTGCCACCTAGTGGATGGAAGAGCTAATGGCTCCTATCACCACATTTACCCTCTTCAAATAATTATGACTAGGTTAAACAAAAGAAAATCAACTAAGATGCATGCAGACAAACAATGCAACACTGACTTGTGGTTTCGGGGGCGGAATCATGAGGGGAAAGTGAGGAAAAAGCACTGAATTATCAGCCCAATAAGTCAGTTAAAAAAATATTCAATTTGAAAACAGTATGGTCTGTCAGCTTGCTCGGACTTTCTTAAAATCAGCATCACAATGAGAAGCTCTGTTGGCCTCTGTGTGTGTGTGTAGTGACAGTGCACAAATAAAAGTAACTGCACCAGAGTTAGCTAGTAACTAATTTGTATTTGTAGTGTCTGGGCAGGAAAACAACAAAAAGAAAGAAAAACAACCACAGAACAACAAATACACTGCATAAAACTAAAATATGATATATACATATGATCAGTATAAAAATACTGACAGCCATAAGACTCTTGAATGCATAATATTGCACTTTTTGCACATAAGCTACCTCTTATTTATTTATTTACTATGATTTTATCAGGCACTGGATTGCACTTTATTTTAGTATAGCACTGGTCTTTTTTAACTGCTTCTGCCTTATTGTCATTTAATTGTTCTTATGTGTTTCTTAGGTATGATTATTTATTAGGGCTGTCAAACGATACATTTTTTAAATCGAGATTAATTGCAGAATTCCCATAGTTAATCGCGATTAATCACGTTTTGAATTGCATGTTTAAAATCCTGTTATTTTACATTTCAAGGCAGTTTTAAGCCCATAATGTAAAGCATTTCTTACCAGAGTGTCTTAACTGGGAATCAATCACGGGTCTGCTGCGACTCCCACACTCAAAAATGGTACTTTGGTGGAGCTGAGGCTCGCTTGGCTACACCTGGGTGTTTAGCGTGGAGGTGCTAACTCAAACTCGACGTACTCCGGTGGTAGTTAAACTCCGTTTGACACAGGCTGCATTTTACTTTTGACTTGTCAACTGAACCGTCTCAAAGTTTTTTAAAGTTAAACAAGCCGTTCAAAAGTCCAGTAGCTCTCTTACTTTCCATCACCGCGGTAGGTTTACTGCAGGAGGCCACTTCAAAGCATAGCGCTACAGCTAGAGGAGCCGTCTACGGGTGAGTAGAAGGGACAAAGAGGCTTGCAAAATTAAAATGCGATTTAAAAAAAATTAACGCGTTATGGATTGCATTAATCTAATCGCAATTAATGCGTTAACACTGACAGCCCTATTATTTATTTATTCTATTTTCTCCTGCACTGCCTGAGAAATGCAATTTCATTCCGCTGTATGAATTTAATAAATATGGTTGGAATCGCAATTAAATAAACTTGAAACTTGAAATACAATAAATACAGGGAAATCATTAGTGGTGACACTTTTGAGCTGACTTTAGACAAACCTTAAGGCTGTTTCTAAAACACTGCAAAGCTTCCTGAGTCTCTAATGTTTGTGGCTAAGGAATTCCACTTCCCCACTAATTATGGTTTAATTGTGTCATTTATCTATTTGCTTCAGAATGATACACTGAGAAAATCAGATAATTTATATTTAGAGAGAGAGAGAGAGAGAGAGAGAGAGAGAGAGAGAGACTGAGAGACTGAAACTATAATAACTGAAACTGAACAGGTGAGTGAATGTAACTAGTTCCTAACCGATATCATAACTGACAGTAGATTTTTTGGACCACGCAGTATTTCATTGTTTTGGATTGTTTTAATAATAATAACCATAACCATACATTTGCATTAAGCAAGCATGTGTCCTCTCCCATGTTAATAAGAGTATAAAAAAACTTCGAAAATATCCCTTTTAAAGTACATTTAGAAAAAAAGTAAAAATGTGTGATTAATTTGCAATCAAACATGGCAATCATGCAATGAATCGTATATATTTTAATGGATCGACAGCCCTATTATATATGTAATGACTTGGTTCGTTCTCACTTTTATATGGTCATATTATTTTTTTCTAATATTTTGAAATTTTAACATTTTCTAGATGGAGGCTTCAAATAAGCCTATTTTCTGTCATTATGTGCTACTTTTGTGTAAATTTTACCTTGTGCAGAAACTAAACTAAAGATCAAATAAAATCAAACAATATCAAATAAATCAAATAATTAAACACTGGCGAAAAAATAGATACAAATCTGTTTATGTAGTGCAGAGTATGAGGTACTTTTATAGCAAAATGAATGTGGAGTCAATAAAAATACATCATGAGTATTTATGGTAGTGAGTGCCGAGTGTGGCGTCACTATTACAAGCACGTGTGGTTTATTTGTTACTGAAGTCAATGACTTTATGAACACAGATGAGTTATATGAATTACACTTACATGACGTCCCTCATCAGGGGGGAAGATCTCCCTCTGGATACCAGAAAAAACACCGCCATAGTACAGAGAAACAGACACTTGTTATTATAAGAGGAACCAAACTTCACTTTTGAAAATAAAAAAACAACATTACTACACAGTACTGACCTTTCTCTTTACTATGTACTCTTCAAAGTACTCGGCTTGATTTGAGACCCAGAACATGGCCACAGGAAAGGACAAATACAGCATCATCTGCCCAAAACATCAACAAATACACCAACTTGTGAGTTACATCATGACCACTGTTAGCTTATTGATTATGACGAGCTAGATCAAACATACAACCTAGGCCGACTTGTGCGGATTTAAACCTGAAAACAAATACATAATAAACGTCCACGACTGTTGATTTAAAGTAGATGCTACTTACCCTAAAAACCTCTATTTTAACACCCATTTTCACATCGACTTCAGACCCAGAAGTGAAGTGTTATCTAAAGTCTAGCCACACAGCCGAAGACCTTCACACTAGTTCCGGGTAAGGTCCAATCACGTGAGAGCTGCAACGCATGCGCAGAGTTTATTTGGAAAAATTATAATTTTAACACGATTGAAATTTGACAAACACATGAACAATGAACATTTTATCTCTTATTATATTAAATACGAATGTTTCGAAATCTGAACTGTGTCATAAAGATATTTTGGACAGTGATAATCTACCGAGATATTCTTAACTTCAAAGATATCACCTGCTACTATACCCAGAGAATAATACTGAAGAACATCTTATTAATTTGTATTATTTTTTATGCCACATTGTTTATTCATAAACAGGAATTCTCAAAATCATCGCCTACAATTGCACCTTTCCTCCTAGAACTGAACTCTTTATTAAAATCACTCAAACTAGTAAATAATAAAAAAGCAATAGTTTCCCTGAAACCTCTGACTATAATATAAATCTAAAGAGGAACCCCACCTTTAAAAAAAAAGATGTATTTACTTTTATTTCAACTGTTGTATTATGTATCAAGTTATTGATAATATCATGTTCTTTATTTACTCATATATGTAACAAATTTCTGAACTGTATACTATAGACTGTATACGTGATGTGGTGTTTGCCTGAATGTGTCGTCAAAGTCCTTCTAAGGCTTATTATAATGTCTCTGGTGTAGTCCACTACCGGGCGAGGAGCCGTTCATTTCCTTGTATTTGAGGCGGGATCAACGCATGTCGATCAAATGCTTCTGTACGCTACTGGACAAACTTACAGCCAATCATACCAACGATAGAGGATGTATTCAGAGCCTGTAGGGAGCAGCGCGAACACACCCTTTTTATGAAGGAAAAATCATGTAGGGCAAGTTTTTGTTCTATTTTCAAAGTGAACTTGCCTTCCAATTTATTTAGCACACAATCTACTGCTGCTTCAAACAGTTGCTGCACCTCCGTGGCCGCCATGCTGGATGTAAACAGAGTCGCTCTACGGTCGTCATCACCTTGAGCCCGCCTCCCCGTTCTGTGATTAATTCCTTTTATACAGTCTATGATTAATTCCTTATCTCAGGCGAAAATTGTGTCTTGGTGGCCATGCTAACTTTCTGAGCTAAGTAGAATCTCGCTGGAATGAGAGCATGGGTATACCCAGTCAAGTCCACTGTTGTTTCAATAACAAACAAAAAAGAAAGGGGCAAAAAAGTGTTTGCCCACTGAGTGGCGCTGCAACCCATTGAATTTGTCAAGCTGTCATTTGTATCTGGACAAATATAGGCAGATAGGAAATGCTTGCAATAATCTACCTGCGTTGAATTTTTTGCTGTTCCTTAATGTAAAACAGTCAACCACTCCAGAATAATACTAGTCTACTGAATGATATGTCTTACAAATAAATTCGGTCTTTGTGGTGTTGATATATTAACTGGTTTTAATAAACCATTTTCTTCTGTGTTTTCCAACTCTTATCATAACTTATTTTTCGTTGACTCTTTAAAGAACCAACACCGAACCCAGACATGTTTTAAGATGTATGTAAAATACTTTTTGCCTGATATGAGATGAGAGATTAGATGAGATGTATCTTTATTGATCCTCCCTAGGAGAAATTCAAATTAACACAAGCAGTGACAAACATGAAATAAAATAATATACTATATACAATAAAGAATCTCTGTGTAAATAATGCAATATGCAGAAGCTCCTGAGATTATATACATGTGTGCAGTGTTCCTGGGATTAACATAGTAAAGACAGCATCCTTAAAATGACATCTTCTTCTTCTTCTCTCCAAAAAATATTCCTGAATCGATACAAATGCAAATACATTTCATCTGAAAGGTTTTCCTGCTGGAGACAAGAGGTCCCCTACTCCCCTGTACACTGAATTATCAGTGTAGGTGTGCTGGGAGCTTCAAGTTTCCACATCACACTTGTGTGAAGTTTAATATTGGACCCAAATTGGCTCCAAACTAGTTGTGATGTCACAAGTCATGTTTATAGAGAGCATAGAGAAACTTTCCTCTTTTAGTAGTTTAGCACAGTGAAACTCAAACATCCAACAATAGGAGCAAGAAGAAAAACACATTTTTGAGTGGAGGGGGACTTGAAGTCTTGGGAAATATGAATTTAATAAAAATCTAATCTCATTACAAATTGGTACGTCTGAAAGGAAGCCACAGTGTGTTTGGGTAAGTTATTGCCACTATTAAATCAGTCACTTTGTTTTACTTTTCCATGAAAAAGAGTGGCCACTGATACTGTTAGGAACACTTTTTTATTGGGTGGATACCGCTATGTGTTCATTGGAAGGACAGAAAAATCACAGCAAGGACAAATATTGTTAATAAAACAAAACTGAACTGAACAGTCTGCCTAACTGTCTACGGGAGCTGTTATAACTGTTGACACACACTCTTAAGACACATCTTACTACCAATGACTTCTCCTGAAGTGTATTTACTTGATGTTGTTTTATCTTGTCTTATCCTCTCATTTTAATTTAAGTTTATCTTATTTTTTTTATTTTCAGTTTTTCTCATAAATGCTTTGATTATCTGCTTTTATGTTAAGTTCTAAATGCATCAATTGTGCTATAAAAATAGTTGGTTATAAAAGTTATTATTATTATTATTATTGTTGATACTACAACTGTTACTATTGTTATTATCATTATTTGCTTAATTGGTACTGTGCCACCATTTAAGCCCACGTATGCTCCAAACAAGCACACATCATGATTTATTTAAAAAAATATATTGATTTCAAGGAATTAACAGAAATATATGTATTCGGTAACATGTTAAATATTAAAAAATGAGGAAAAAACCCTCCAGAGCAAAATCTTAAAGGTTGGACTTCAGATGTAACCCCCCTGTATAATAATCAACATTTTCATAGGTAACTGTAATTTAATTACACTTTTTTCTCAATAACTGTAACTGATTACAGTTATATTTATTAAGAAGTAATTAAATTACGTAACTCCCCTATATGTTACTAGCTACTCCCCAACACTGACCAAAAACATATTATCTGACATCAAATAGTTTTCTGTATGACTTTGACAGAGTGCATAATGCTAATTTTCACTTGACGGTTGTTTTATATTTTATGTTAATAGGCTACATTGTGTTGAATAAATGCATGTGCCATATAAATAATTATAGTTATAAAAGTTATTACGACTACCATTACCACTGTTACTGTTATTGTTGTTATTGTTATTATTATAATTATTATAGCTACCATAAAATATATTACCTGAAATCAAATAGTTTGGCTTTGTTTTCATTGTTTTTCTCATAAATGCTATGATTATCTGCTTTTATGTTAAGTACTTTGTGTTGCATAAATGCATCAATTGTGCTATATAAATAGTTTGTAATAGTTAAATTACATTATATTATCATGATTAGTATTACTACTACTAACAACTACAACTGCTATTATTATTGTTAGTATAGCTACTATAAAACATATTAATAGCTTGCTCTATGACTTTGGCAGGGTGCATAACGTTCATTTTCACTTTTAGCTTTATTTTCCACATAAATAATTATCCCGTCGTGTTTATTTAAAGTTGTTTTTAGCAAATCTAAGATAATATTTCTGCCCTCAGTTGCCGCTGAAGTTGCAGTCAGTCCGTGACGCGCTCTTTACGTCCTAAACGAAGACCTACGCGTGACGTCATCAGCGACGAGAGGTGTTCACGATCCTCGGAGAGAAAGATCCCGCGCGCCCTGGCAACCTGATAAACCCAGGTAAAGGCAGGCTGTTTCAAGGAGTTATTCTGCTCCATCATGTAAAAGTCAATGAACTGTTTGAGAAGACAGCAAGAAACACGGTGGCAGCGGCGCAAAGGCTGAACAGGTAGAGCTAAATGTCCGGCGCCCACTGAGATCGTTCACTTGATCGGCGGCCTGTTCTGGGTAGCTAGCTTGCGAGCTAAAGCTAGTTGGCAGTTGTCTATTAAAAAATACACAATAATCGCACTTACATTGCGTGTCTATCTGACATCCCGCACCCGGCTTACTCACTGTTGGACACACTTGCGCTACAAATAGCCCACCAAATGCTGTTACGACCACCGTGCTCGGCATCTATTTGCTAGTTTGCTCGTCGACTGTCTTGTGTTGTGTGAGACGGTGACGCCGTCACGGTGATGATGGCGCACACTCAGACTGAGGCTGTTTGCTGAGAATGCAGTCAATGGAGCAGATAACACTAAATACAAGTGTCAGATTCGTTTTTTGTACAAAGCCTTTGCTGCAATTAACTTGGAAACTAAATGCGTTGTTGTTTTCATATATATATCCGTTCGCTTTCAGTTTGAGTTGTGCTGTGTGTGGCACTGACGTCCATTACGAAACACAGGCAATAATCTATGCCCTGTGGCCTAACGTTAGGATCTTGGCTCCTCGACGATGCTCGCTCGCCAGCACTTATTACTCTGCAATTTATCGTTGTATTCACCACATCTGGTAATGGCCCCTGCACCAATTCAGATGTCTGTAGGTCTTATAGTGTTTATGTGTGACTAATATGGCTGGGTATGAGAGACAAAGCAGTGGCATTCAGCCGACCGGTGTGTTCAAACAGATCACTCATGCAGAGGCCCGTTATTTGATTTTGGTATACTGGCTCTGTTGTTGTCTTTGCACTAAGGTTTTTTCAGTTTTACATGTTTTTTTGCTTGTAATGGTTCATGATTATTGTTATAGTAGCAAGAGACTCAGAAGCTAGTGTGATGGTAACATACAGTACTGGTACTAGCTTACCTGCAGTCACATGCTTGTTTTGGATAGGCTTCTTTGCCTGAAGGTACACAAAGACTGGCACAGTTCAAAGCTTTAGGTATGCAGGTACCTGCTACCTGTGCTCTCATTTTGCATTCAACTTTAAGCCATGTTTTGTCTGTTTAGTGCACAGAGGTGTGTATTTATTAGTAAAAGCCACAGCTCAGGTTGTAGATTAAGTTGTCACTGCAGGTTAGTTATAAAAAGGTTTTATCTCTGTTTACCTTGGAAGTTTGTGAGTAAAGAGGAAGATTTGGGTCAAAGGGCGTAAAGTTACCAGGTAAACGCTCAATAAAAGACACTCAAGAGGGCAGAGCTTTTAATCATTTTATACCCAGTTGAAATTGACCAACAGCACTGTGTGTGTGTATTTGTTATGTTGTAAATAAAGATAATGCATCGAATCAAAGTGCTAGCCGATAACAGGTAGGCAGTAAGTCACACAGAGCTAAACTTATTAATCACGTGCCTCAAAATTGATGACAGTTTGTGGTGAGCGTTGTCTTTTTTTCCATGAAACTCATCAACTACTTGAAATATTTCCACATTGTCTAAAAATGAAACTGTGCGTGTGTGCAGCTTAATCTATGAACCAGTATCTGACTATAGATCCGGTTGTGATTTTGACCACAGATTGTAATCATGGTGATGTTGTATCATGTCCTAAGTGGAAAACACTTTTCTTGTCCTGTTGTTTTTTTTTTTGTTCTTTTTTTTCTTCTCTATTTTATTATTCCCCCTTTTTTTTTGGTTCTGCTCTCTCTGGTTTAGTTGCCATGGTAACACCATCTTTGGCCTACTTGTGAGTGACCTCTGAATGAAAAGAAGAGAGTGGTCTGAGAAGAAATGAGCGAGGAAACAAAATCTTATTGTGTGTGTGTGTGTGTGTGTGTGTGTGTGTTTATGTTTATATGTGTGTTTATATGTGTGTATGTGCTTCATTTATCACTTTTTAATGAGACATACAACAACTACGATACTGCTTCTACTACAAAATAGTATTGAACATGGCATTTTTGGTTTCTCTTCAGCCACATGAAAACAGCACATCTTTTTCATACTGTGGCATGTTGGCATAGATTATATTGATTGTTTTTTAGGTTTTTTTTAATCATTATGTGATACCAATATATTCAGTTTTAGCTAATACAAATATATATTTTTTACCATTTAATAATGCTCTGCTTCAAGGGCCATGTTGATCAAGGCTTTCGTATCATTAAAATAAGCCAATCTTAGACCAGTCTATGGGTCCTGTTCTTAATCACTTTTACAGTTATCTTGTCTGTCATCCACTTCATTTTCAACTCACTGTTCAACTACATGACTTCTAATATAACATTACTTGTAACAATAGTGTTTTTGTCGTAATTGGTCCTCTAATAATATCTTGTTCGGTTACAGATTTCAGCAACATTTGTCATAACTTTATGTGGAGCAAACATTTATGCATAAACTCCAGCTGAGGGCAGTCACAACTCACAAACCCGTGCCAAACACTTTCACACATTATAATTTCCCATTAACGACATTTGCTGTACACACTTGTTTTAAACATCGCTCAGTCTCGCTCACAAAGTTTCCAAGAGGTGTTTTAAGGAAGCTGTTATTTATTGCAACTTCCTATATTTCTTTACATCATCAAGAAGAAGCAGCAGTTTCATTCTGACTTCTTGATAGGTGTCACTCCCACGCGTGTTATTGTGAATGATGGAAGAGTAGCTTGAACATTTTATTGTATGACAAACATTTACACTCTGTTTCTAGTAAATTTATTCAGGTCCTGTTAAGATCTTTACTCCACTACATGGTCAGCAGTGCCACTGCCAGACTGCTGGAACAAGACAGGGAGTATTTCTTGGGTTTTAGAATAAATGTGCTGAGTAACACCTGGAAGCTTCTCAACTTGGGAACATGGTCTGAATACTTTCAGGGTTTTACTTGGTGCAGTTATTCAACAAACGTACTCATGTGGTGCATAAAGCGTCCTGTGTGAACATAAATGTCCTATGTGAATGCCTGTGTAGAGGAGATGATGGATTTGTCAATGACAACACTGCTTTAATATTAGATGATATATTCGCTTGACCTATTGTGTGATCATCAGTGAGTTTATGGACTATAACTTGACTTTTATATTATGACGTTCAGCCGGTTCCAGTCATTGTCTGATGGATTTGAGCATCATTTTAATTCTAGTGTACCTGTTTTAACATTGTGTACCTCATGTAGGGCCCTATAAAATCTGTTTTATTTTTTCACAAATTATGTGTAACCTCTGTACTGAGGGGTTAGTGTGGAGTTTTCAAAGTTTTTTTGCATACGAAGACAGAGCTGTGGCCAGCCACTTCGCCATGCTTACATTGTTTAGAAGGGGAATGGGCTCAGTGTGTGGAGGGGGCTTGTTGTGCCAACCAGTTTTGCTTCCCTCCATGCAGTTTTCCCCAGACATATGTTCCTCTTTCACACGAAAACAGCGTTTCATTCAAATTCCACGATATTCTGTGTTAAAAAATAAATTCTGTTCTAATCGGCCAATTCCGCGATTCCGTCCGCGATTCCGTGATCGCGGAAATCACAGGGCCCTACTCATGTTGCTCAGATCTAATAGGGAGCATAGTAGTAAGTCAATATATATAAATTTGTCAATCAAAAGTAAAATAATCGCTATTTTGACAATTAGTTAATAGTTTAACCCTTACATACTGTTCAGGGTCAAATTTGACCAATTTGTTATATTTGAAAGCTGTAAAAACACCCTATGCACATTTCTTTTGAGCCAGACCTTTACTAATGTGAGCCACAGTTAACAAAAATGGAAATAAAATACACCTTTTTTAAAAATGATGGTGCAGCTAATACACATTTTGTGTATTGTATAGTTGCACTCGTACAGCTTCATTACAGATTAAACAAACATTTATTAATGACTATTGGGGAATTTATGAATGTGAATTGTAGGGCTGGGCCGACGTAATCGATAACATAAATACGTTGGACCAAAACAAAAAGTGGCGGTAGCGGGTAGCAGCAGCAGCGCGAGTCATAGAAAAGTGCTCTAAAGACAGAAAAGTGGACAGTGAGAACAGTTTTTAATTAAGAATGGACCCTTATGACCCTGTGTGATAGAAAGCGTAGCGTTAGCAGCATGTTTGGATGATCAACAGTGAGTGTCTACACAGGAGGCGTTCAGGTACATGGTTAAGTGTAGGTCACCCACGTTTTGGAAGTGATCAGAGCCCAAAACAATGACTGTATCGAAGCATGTAAAAGTAGAAAACATTGTCAGTTAATCTCAACTGCTGTTTTCCCTTGATTTACCCTAACCCTAATCAAATAATCTGCAAATTAATCGATTATGATAATGATGATAAATAATTGATAGTTGCAACTCTTAGCTATCTCTTGCTGCATGTTTTTGAAAATGTATTTCTATTCAAAATTGCAGAAATTTTGCCTTTTTTAAAAAAAAAAGAAAGAAAAAGCTTAATATAAATAAATCTGATTTAGACTCTGAGGTGTGGAATCGACTCAGATGTAGAAAAAAATAGGTCAGTACGTTGTATAAAGTAAACGTATTGATTTCTTGGAGTCTGCAGGTTAAAAAGTCTAACCTGTAGTAAAAAGTTAATGAACAAACGGCAGATATCCTTTTGAATCACCTCTAAACTGACAGGTAATAGGTGTGAATGTGATTAAATTTGCATGAGATATTCCCTCATCCAGGTCCAGTAAGAAGACCGTAGCCTTTTGTACGTGCTGAAGTCTAAACGCTAAAGTCTTGTTTGCTCAGACGAGTTGATAGCGCAGTATATTGCACGTAATACTTTCCAGGTTGTTAAATGATATTTTCTAGGTGTAAAAAAAAAAAAGCACTACAATTTTTTGGTACTACTGTCACCACCTTCTCTTCTTTCTCTTGTTTCTCAACACATAAATAAATGTACACAAAGTGCATGCTATGCCATGTCAAGTTGGCAAATTGCCTGTTCCTCTTTCCTCTGCTCCAGGGTCCCTGTGGGTTTGGGGGCTGCTCTCGTGCTCTGATGATTAATGGAAGATCGCCTCACACTTTTCTCGCTGAGTCTCATCTCTCAGTGCACCGCTGCTTCGCTCCCTCTGACCCAACCCCCCAGACTCTGTGAAACCCTGTCCTTCACTTCCCCTGTTCTTCTCGCTATCATCCCTCTCTGCCTGCCTCCTTATGCCTGAATACAACCCCCTCCCTCCCTCCCTCCCTCTCTCCCTCTCTCCCTCCCTCCCTCCATCCTTCCCCTCTTTCCCAGTGACAGGGCCATCGGTTTGGCCTCCCTTGAATTGCTATAGGTTGGAGCTTTGTCACTCTGGCAGCTGCTGTATTGTCTCTGGGAATGGTGCATATGGCACGTGGACAGGGAAATGGGTCTGTGAGGACAGTGTCGGCGTCTGGCTGCTGCACAGAAGAGCTGCTGGCTTGTTTCATTTGGGAAATCGGGACATTGTGCATCGCGCTCACCAGTCACCTGACAAGTATACATTACACAGGGTGGCTCTTTACTCACCTGATCTCTCGGGGATTTTGACACATGACTAGTTTGGAGACTGTGTGTGGGGGCGTGCTGCTGTTTGCATGCACATTAGACTCATGATTGATTGAGAGGTCAGTGCTCAGTGTATATTATGTACAGAGACATGCAATGAATGTTGTTTATTTGATATACTGTGGTCAAGACTCACATGTAATATTTGAAGGTTTAAGCGGTTACATAAAGTTGTGAAATGTCAGGCAGTATCCACTCACCAGCAAACAATCGCCTCTGTTTACTAGAGCGAGGATTTGCTCTCGTGTTCTCCTGGTGAGTGGTGAAGCAGGAGGTGAAAAGTCTAGTGTCTCTTTTTGCGGGGTTAAGAGGCAGCATTGTCAAGGCAGCTCGGATTATTGGTGCAGAGTAAACCAAGTCTCCTTTCGGCTAAGTTCCCACAAGTGGAATACAAGATATGAACTGAATTTCCAGAAAATTGGCAAACAAACAAAATGGGAATTAATGTGTTATTTTTTTCCATGCACTTCTAATGTGTGCAAATTAGGAGTTGGATAAACAATGTACAGCACTAATTCTCTTTTGGAGAAGAAGAGTGAAATGTGCAATGAAACCTCAGGTAATAGAACACTATGTGAAAATGTAATACATGGAGAAAAAAGGCCTTTATGTTTTATGTATTTTTTCATGTATTATTTTGAGAAATATCACACACTCATTCACTTTTTGGACTTTTTCATCTCTTCATTGGAGCTGAAACTTGAGCAATGTTGGTCACGTGCGTCATCGTCATTTACAGTATTGGTTAAAAGTTTTGATGCACTTCTTTCATTCAAGAGAACAGGAAACATTGCATTATGATTTCTTCACTTAGTCTGTATCCATTTGTACTTGTTGCATTTTTTAAAATCATACCAACTTTCCCACCTCATCCAAGCATTACAAACTCAAAAACTTACATATTTTGGAAATGACGATACAGAAAATCTTAAGTTTACCTCTTGATGAAATCTGCCTGAACTTTTAAGTGTATGGCCATTGTCAGTTCTCAGTTTGTCTAGACAGCAAAAGATCACAGATTAGTAATAGAAATAATCCAGTTCATCTCATTTTAAATTGTTCAGCTTCTGCACTTCCTGCCACTACTGCAGTGTTGTCACCATACTGTCATGTACGTAATCACTGGCAGCTGCTCATCTACGGGAAGGCTCAGTGGGTGGTCTCACTCTTTTCCACCCTCTCTATCTCTCATACACTGTACACTTTCTGTGACCCATCGCATCCTCGCTATGCTAACTATAACGCTGCACTGTTATTCAGATGAGTTTACCTGCTCTACTACGTTCAGGCTCGACCTTCATGGGTGTCGGCGGCGGCACAGCGCTCATACTAATTAGTGTAATTTACAGAATTGAATATGCTGATGACTTTGTGGCGCTGAGGTGTAAAATTAGACCACTTGCTGTCGTAGCAATTTGGCCACACAGAACCCACTTCCGATGTTTATATATATATTTCTTGGTGTGGGTTTATGCTGATGAAGGTCTGTGCCTGAATGAAATGATTTAGAGCTGCTGGTGTTTCTGGGACTGCAGAGTTTGTATTGTAGATTTGGTCTAATATCAGACTCTTTCACAGTTTGCAAGACTGTTGCACAGCTTTTTTTGGTATTGGAGTAGTCCAAGCCACTGTATGAATGTAAGTGGTATATATTTTTTTTTAAAAGAGGATGGAGTGCACAGATAAGGAAGCCCTCAAATCGGTGGGGGGAAGCCATATACAAGATCACTCTCAAGGAAGAGAGTGAGTGGGGGTGGGGCATGATGAAATGGACAGGGGAAAAGACAGGAAGGGGGTGGGGTGTTTGAAGGTGTAACAGAGTGAGCGAAAGGATTGAGAGAGAGAGAGAGAGCAAGGACCTCAAGCTATTGATGGGGAAAGAGGGGAGGGGTTGAATGAGCAAGCACGTAGGAGGGGAGGGAGGGAGGGAGGGCTTGTGTGGGCTGAGGCTCCACTGAATGAGGAAGCAGCAGAGCCATTTTTACTGTTGAGTAACTGCATGCTGGGTCTGCCTGCGCTAGGGAGAGGGAGAGAGAGCAGGCTAGAGGCATAAAAGTGCGCCTCCTGGATCTTATCGGAGCCCTCTTTTCTCCTCTCTCGCCTTCCCCTCTCCTCCTCGCTGGCTGCTGGTGTCCATTTAAGTTGGGGAGGCCCTGGAGAGGACACACAATGGAGCGAAGAGCCTGTGGCAACTGGGCCGTTGTACTACTGAGAGGGGGATGGGGTAGAGAGAGGACCGGTTCACACAGCTAACACAGCCTGCCGGCTGTTGGCTTCCACAGCCTCTCCTCCCCGCCAGGACCCACTGTTTCCAGGCTGGGGCATTTTTCCTGGAACAGCCACTCTCAACTCCGCTTTGGACCACACTAAGGATTACTCAGCGTGTTCTGTTGGATTTTTAGGATACTGAGACTTGAAGAATAAATCTCTCCTGTGTTTTTGGATGAGAGAGAAGGAAAAACAAACTCTTAATTCCTTTTTCTTTTACCCTCTTCTCAGTTTTTAGTTTTTGGTTTCTGTTTCTGTTTAGTGGAATTCGTAAATGGATTACAAGATGCATGCCAAGTCAAACGATTTGCTGGATTTTCAGAAACTGGATGCCCTTCTGGAAAAAATTGCACATTCAGTCTCTGTGAAAAGGTAATGTTATTTGGTTGAAAGTGAACCCTCCTCCGAACTTGTTCAGATATTTAACAGCGTCACGGAAGGCCTTTTTTAAAAAAAAAACAAAAAACCCTACATTTAAAATACAATCAATTGAAATACAGTTTAAAAGCGGAGAATGTGGCTACGTTCAAGACAGCCTGGAGTTATGGTTCTTGGGACTGTCATGTGGTTAGCGCTAGCTCTAGTTTTACATGGCCCAGCACAACAATCCAGTAAGTGTGTGTGTTCCAGTGTTGTGTTGAGGACAGTATTGTTATCCAGATTTCAGCCAGAAGCCATGAACCTACCTCCTGGTGGGAGAGGGGGTGTGTGTGGGGGAAGGGGGACTACAGAGGAAGAAGGGGGTTGTGTGTGTGTGTGTGTGTGTGTGTGTGTGTGTGTGTGTGTGCGCGTGTGCGTGCTGCAGTAGTAGAAATGTCGCCTGTTTCCCGGTAGAGTTTGGCTTGCTTGTCTTTACCAGCTGGACATTTTAACCTGTAAGAGCTGGCATTATTCTCGTCTGTTCGGATCAAAATCTGTCTGAGTCATGGGAAGTGTATGAGTCAGTCTGCGTGCTCATTTACTGACTCAAACAGCAAGTGCTCGTAACAATCAGTAGGGGAACTCCTTTTAAGTTTGCGATCTTGTGAAGGATTATTAGGAACAATGAATTCAGTTGTGATCAAAAGCTTATTTGTGTTGAGGTTTTTTTTCCTGGTAGACCCCATTTGTTACTTATGTATTGGTGCGCATCCAAAACTAGGATTTGGAAACCATCAAGAACAAAAGTACAGTGCACCAGCCAAGAAGTGCTGAAGTGTTACCATAGAAACCTTGGCAGCATTTGTAATTTTTTTTTTTTTTGAACACTTGTTTCTGTGATACTCTAATAATGTGTCAGTAAACCAGTCACACTCAATAGGTGGACAACGTCAGAAAACATTGACAAATACTTGTGTAGGAAATATTTCTGTATTATAGTCAAGTGAGTAAATATACTTTGGTAGCACTAAACAATGTATATTTTTAACAAGTGGGGAGAGAGCTTATTGTGGTTGCCAAGTGAGTAAATCACCTTGTTACTGTTATAATTTGGGATCATAGGATAAGATCTTGACATGCAGCTGTGATTGAATCATAATATTGCTTGTATTAATGGCTCTTTAGTTGTTAAATATTACACAAATAGTATATTGGGTCACAGCAGATGCATAATTGATTAGTGATAATTGAAGGTGCACTGGGGACATCCTTCATTAGGTATTCGATTTTTATTTACAAATCGAGCTCAACTTAGAACATACCCGTATTATTAACATAGTTGCTTATATTAGAAACACAAGTAAATTGAACATTTGAATAACCACATTATTTGGGTTCTAATATAATAATACTGTCATATTTCCAACTCAGTCTGTGATTATTCACAGTTTGGATGGTACAATTTTGCTTTTTTTATAGGGCATAACCTGCACAGCCTTGACACACTTCACATAATTGGGCAGTATTTTAGGGTCTTGGGCTGACTATTCACCGACCTGTGTCAGTGGCTTCTAGTTGGCTCGTAAAGTTAGTGACCAAAAATGTCACCTATTGTTGCAGTTCCTTTTTAGTTTTCCTCCTGTGCCTCTGCTTTTTCTTCTTATACAAGTTATAGGACCTGGAGGAGGCTGATGATGCCACTGCAAGGCAAAACAACACCTTTACTATACCACATATTGTCATTGAAAACATGTTGTGATCTATAATTTACAGTTGTTTGTAGCAGTACAAGTTGCAGTCATGTGCTGAAAAACTCTTAGGCAACTGTAGTCCCACAACAAGTATTTCACCATCTTTGTGCAATTTGAGTTAATTTTAGCCTTTCAGCGAGGGAATCTTTTACCGGTATTATCCACATTGATGTACAGTCAAGCCCGAAATTATTCATACCCCTGGCAAATTTTGACTTAAAGTTACTTTTATTCAACCAGCAAGTTGTTTTTTGACCGGAAGTGACACAGGCGTCTCCAAGAAGATAAAAAGACGATGTACAAAAGGCATCATTGTGGTAAAAAAAATATTTCAGTCAGCTTTTATTTACATTTGAACAAAAAGTGGCATGTCCAAAAGGGGTATGAATAATTTCGGGCTTGACTGTACATCAGGAAAGCAAGTATCCTCAACTTTTTTTACAATTAGACACATTTTTAAACCTCTCAGCTTATGCCAAGTTAACACTACGTGATTTTAGCCTTGATTTTCCACTCACCAACAGTTTTTGGTGATCACCAATAAAATGCCCCAGATCAGAGGCAAATCGGTGTTGGCTCGGCACTCTTAAATAAGCTCTCCATTGCTGTGTGTTAACTTTTCAAAGACTCAATCTTGCAGCTCACCACCGATGCCTCACAGTTACCTGAAAGAAGGCTCATCTACCGTAGGTGGTTAGGGTAACACTTTTGACAAGTTTCGCTCAACAGAAATTAAAGAGTAGCGTTTTCAATTTATGCTTCAGCGAAAGGTCTCAGCCGTCTCCATGGTAACCAAACACTATCCTCCAGCTGGTTTGTTTTATAGTTTTATGTCATCCTCACCGGGATTAAATAAAGACTATATAAGTTATTTTAAGTTACAGAGAACAATATCAAGAAAGACATTCAGTGAAAACTACAGTCTCTATGGCAACGGTAGTAAAACTACCTAATCACGTTGCGTTACAAAATATGATGGCCTCCACACTTTTTTTCTGTCAGAAATGTGTAAATTCTGTAGATCAACACTTATTAAAGGTGTCCAGTGACTTACCTTAAATCAGCCTTTGATATGTGGACGTGTCAGGGCCATCCAAAGCCTTTAGTGTGAAAAGTGTCACCGTCACTAACTTGTAATTAAAGGGAAGATCTCAACAGAAACTCTCATTTTAAAGATGAAACCGATATTGAGCGTTATCGACAAAGGTCCTGTCTTGTAAAATGTCCGATATAACCAGTAACACCAGTATTTTCACGAGTTGGTGGGAAAATATTCTTATTGGAGTCATCTTTAGTTTCCAGCAGAATACACTTACATACAAGATTTTCAGTGTTAATAACATTTTCACCCTCGCTGAACCACAATACGAACATGCAGCCTCCTTCATTTTCACTGCATCAATATTTATTCACATATTTACTGTTATTTACATGCATGATATCCCGTGTTAGGTCACGTGTGTGTTTTTGTGAGACCAAAGAGACTTGTTAGGGATTCCTTCTGGTGAAAGATCTTGTTAAAACACGTGACCCCCATGTTGCCTTTCAGTCACGTAGTGTGTAAACCACGATGACTTTCAGATTCCTGATTACTAGACAGAAAGTTGTGCAATTGGAGTAGTACAGCGATCTTGACAGTTATTGAAAGTTGAGTTAGTGCAGCCGTGGTATTAATGTAGGTGAGTGATCCCAGAACCTAGTTTGAGTTCGTATTACAGAAATTAACCCGGGATTCCTCTTTATTATGCATTCTGCAGGAAAAACCAAATCAGAAACTTTTAAAGGTTGGTGTTTGTAAACATACAGCATTCAAAGATGGCCGCTTCTCACTAACGAGAGAGAGAGAGCAGCAGTAGTTGAGCGAGCTAGACAGTGAATGAGTAGAGCCGTTAATCAGATTCGATCTTCTGATCGTTTCATGGCGGTTCAAATAAACACGACTAGAAGTGAGAGCTTCATACTGTTTGCTGTGGCCTTTCTGCTCTGTGTGTGTGTGTGTGTGTGTGTGTGTAGCTTAGCCACCCTTGGTCAAGCAGACACACACCTGCAGCTCTTAATACATCCATGACACACAGACAGAGAGCAGAGTGGAGCAGAGCGGAGCAGAGAAGACAGCCATGTAATCTGGTCGCTAAGCCACAAGTCTCGGCCTCACACCCTGAGCACCGCTAGTGGCTGGAGGACACACACACACACACACACATTCTGCCCAAAGTTTGATGCCCAGAAGTATCCAAAACAAAGAAAAATAATAAGAGGACACAGGCGGAGAGCAGAGTCTGTGTAGGTAAATACATCACCACACAATTCTATTAAGTCATAAGTGATTACTTTTATTTGAGGCTCTACGTTGTGTTTGTAGGTATATTCTGGGCAGTTTACCTTTTTAAAATATGAATAAAATCATCACAGTGGAGTCAGTATATATCTGCAAATCAGTAGATAGCCTCATAGTAGAATTACAAAGAAGCTGCTCCCTGAAGAAAGGCTGAAGGTGGTTTCATGAGAGAGGAAAAAGGCTGGGTGAATAAACAGGGAGTGGTGTTCCTGGCCTTGTCACCGTGGTGCCATTAATTATTTATTCCTTTGCTTTCAGGCAAAGCACAGGGCATCATCCTGACACTTTGTGAGAGCCTCAAGTGAAATCCTCAGGCCTACATTTTTGCCTAAACTCGACCCCTACCCCCATGCATGAATGATTAATAGTTCACTTTCATTGGGGATGCAGACATCTTCCTATTTTATTTTATTTTTTCCCTGCCCCTTCCATGTAGGACCTTTCCTAGACATTTCCTAGATGGAGATCCATAAAAACCTCCACCAGCAGACACAGCTTCTTCCTCCAGCAGCTGTTTCTTTATTAAATAGCTGAACTGTAGTGTTATCAAATAGGACCTTTAGATTTCACATCTTATTTAATTCGTGCACTTCATATATTTCATCAACCCCGACTTAACGTTGTACATTGCATTCATTTAATTATTTATTGCGTGTCACATTTAATTTCTTCCTATATCTCATTCACTTAATTTCTTTGACTGTAACACAGTCCATATTCCCTTTTGTACAGTCAATATTTAATAGTTTTATTTTCCATTTCTCCAAATAGGTTTTAAAAATATATAATCTTAAAATTCAATTGTTTATTTTATTAATTATTGTCAGCTTACTTATTTTTATTCTTCTGTGTTGCGTTTGTGAGAGTATATGCCAAGACACATTCTTTGTATCCTTGCATACTTGGCTAATAAAACTGATTCTGTTGTAAGATGTGCATCCCCCACCTCAGTAACCAGAGCCCCTTCCTCCCCTGAACGCATTCCTTGGTAGTCTGCAGTGATGTATGTCCAGGTCAAAGGTCAACTGTTATTCCAGAGCAGAGAGCAATGCAGGACATGCAGCAGCAGGAAGTTGGACCACTTGATTGGCCTCTGCTTTTTGGGCTTCTGCAGACTTGATTAGTCTCACATGCCAATGTTGTTCATTGATCATTGTGACCTCACTGCAACATCAAGTATTACCCTAAAGTCAGTAAGTTTAAACGAAGAAGGGTTAGGGTTAGAAAAAGAAGAAGAAAAACATAATGCTTTTAAACCTGTAATGCTATTTTAGTCTGTAATAATTGTTTTTTGGGTCTAATTGCATTTTCAAAACAAAAAAAAGCGACGATTTAGTTCAAATGTGACTTTTGATGTTTTTCTTTGTCACAGTTCTTTCATTAAAAGTGCCTGTTGCTGAGGTAGTACTTTGTTCAGTTTGCAGTTTGTAGCACTGAAGGTCACTAGTTAGAAAAATGTATCTAGTGATGAAAACAGAGCATTTATTTTGTAAGTGTCAGCTTTGGCTTTAGACACTTATGATGGGCCTTTTCACTATCCTGTAACATTTTACAGGCTAAACAGTTAACTAATTAATCAATAAACAATACTCAAGAGATGAGCAAGGTTAGTGGTTTACCATGATTGATGTTCACAGTTATGTCATTGATTATTGACAAATAAATAAACCTATATTTACTTAAGGTTGTTAATGTTTATAGTGTTGGGTGTGTTGGATTTTTGATGTAGTATCATCATCATCATTTATATGACTAAAATCTGCTTAATCTTTGTTTCTTATGAGAAAGTACAGGAGTGTGTTCAGGTAATTCCTAGAAATGAGGTGTGTTACTCCCTGTGGCTGTTTGGGGTGTGTTCAGAAAACTATATTGGAGGTTGCATACTGTATTAATGAAGTTTGTTTGCCTCTAACTGGAGCTGGCCTGATGGCTTAAAACATTAATGGAAACTTGTGCATAAGAGAATTTGAAGAACGGGTGTTTCGAGTGTACCCAGGCGGCCTCTTGGTTAGCCAAATGCCTTCATTAAGAATTAATCCTTGTTGTAACATGTGCACTTGATGAAGTTTACATGTTTGCAAGGTGAGTGAAGTGTGTTGTAACCTGATAAGTTTTAGCTATCAGCTCAGGTTACTATCTCCCTTGACATGATAGATAACGTGGGCTTGTCTTGAACCTCTTAATTATTTCACAAATGGCTTTGCTGAGCATGAAAAGCCATGTAGACAAAAAGAACTAGAGATAGATGAATAGAGACCAAAATCAAAATGTGTGCAACTTGTGACGAGTAGGAATCAAAGCTTTCATGTGTTCTTGCTTGGTTGTGAGCGAGAAGTAGCAGAAGGCACCCACGGGCTAGACTACTATTAGCGGCACCACATGCATGAAAGTCTGACAAAGTACTAGAAACCCTTTGTTAGACATTTTTGATGCATCGCCTTTCAAGGTAGACTATATGCCTGAATCATACATGAGGTTTAGTTTATGCTCCGTCATTATTTCTGTGAGTACATTAGCATTCTGCCTCTCTGTGTTTCCCTAGAAGTTTGTTAACACTTGTCATTGTTGCAGTGCTTTTTATTCCAGTGACTGTCACTGTGTGAGGATGCTCATCACTGACGTTAATGACCTGTTGAGGACCATCTGCCGGTATAATTTGTTTTGGCTATGATAACACTTTTGGTCCACACAGAACAGAACAGGAGGTCAGGCTCATATTGTAATGTGGTTACCTTTTTGTTTTTGACTTTGTCCTTTATGGAAGATTTTCTTTTAGTGCTGGCTCTGGATTTGTCTGGTGCTGCTAGCTGTCTGTACATTATGATTCAGACTTCACTTCTAAAGTCTAGCAACTACTATACTACTATACAATAGTATAGCAATGATCAAGGACTGTATCGAAGTTCACAACGGCTACAGTCAGGATGCAAAATCAACTTCTTTTTTTTTTTTTTTTTGTCTGATGACCAAATGGCTACTTGATGTTCAAATTTGACTAGCAACTCAATAGATTACATTTGTCTTTTTGGCTGGTGAGTAATACAAATCTGCCAACCACTTGCATATTTTGCCAGCATTTTGGCTAGTTTGCCAGTGCTAATTTTGTACTCTGGCATCAAGAGTTTGGTCCAAACAAGTAATTTGTGTGTATTATCTTACGCCCCAGTAGTGCCTTTGCTCACATTCACATTTAAACTGAGACAAAAGGCTCTTTCTAATTGACATACAAAGTCATAACTGTAACAGATAAACTCGTATAGTGATTCAAGATTCAATCATTTATTATCAAGTCAGTGAAACAGGGCTTACCAAAACAATATAAACACACATCAACAATAAAATACAGATACACATCAGCTTAGACGTATCAAAAATACTCTCACAGTGTAGTAGAGTAATCTGAAAAGTTGTGATGTAATGCAGTATAGTAGCATTGTAATAACTGCCACGTTTATTGTATCTGTGGAGTCTACTACATTTATTGTTGTTAGTATTAATTGCGAGATGACTCAGTTTTACAGTGCAGTTTGAGGCTGTACTGTAAATGTGGTGATATGTGGTGATAAGGAGAGAAATGGTTGAGAAATACAGCGCTTTGTCATGTCAGATTATGCAATGATGACCTTACAGTATAGTACCTGTTTTGCCGAAAAGCTTTGTCATATTGTGTTGGGAAAGTTTTAGAAACAATCAATCGACCACCAATTAAAACAAAACCATTTTCAGCTGATCAGCCATGACCAGTAATCGGTGGATCAGTTCTATACACTTATGCCGTGTGATGTTTCAAGAAAATTGTAAGTCTCTAGCAAATGTTATGTGTAGTTTTGTGTGACAGATGGACAGATGGATATCAGACCTAGGGGAGCCATTAGCTGTCTCAAAGGGCTTAATACTTGAATCATTAAAGTCTGTGTAAAGTCAATTCACTGATTTTGTCTAAACATATTATACATGTTGGAAAATGGTTACAGAAAACATGTGAAAAGGCTGATAACTATGCAACACTGAATTGTGGAGATAGAACCTTAAACTTAAACCCTCTCATTTTTCCTGATTTTCTGAGCATGCAAAAAACGATTACTCTGTGACGTAGTGGCGTGCCCGCGTGGTTAACGTCTAGTTTACTTGATTAGAACTATGAAAAGATCATGGTTTGGGTTAAAATGATCAATGGAGAGAAGTTTTCAAATTCCTTAAAGATATGCAACCTTTACTGTCATGGCAACAGTGAACACCACGATTAATTGACATGAGCAAGGTTAAGTCGATTAGAGTTTCTAAATGTCAGTTTAAATTATTCTTCCATTAATTGCCCAGCTCTACTTTAAAGTTATCTTAAAAAATCTTTGTTGGTCATCCTGTTTTTTGTCCATTCCTAAAATAACGAGACGGAAAAGTGATACTGACGGGCTAATATCACTTACAAAAACCCCTCTCTCCTTTTCCAGCTCTGATTGCGAGCTTGTGTCATGGTGGTAATGTGGGCAGGTTTATCTTTTGTCCGACTTCCTAATAACTTACACCAATGTTGTCATTCCAGTTTGGCGAGTTTACCTTTTTTTGTGTTCTCATACACTGGAGAAAAAAAAGCACACTCTTCCTCCTTGATGTTGATCCGGGACAGTTTTTTGTATGGCTTTTCCGTCACATTGATGTGGTCAAGTAAAAACATTACTTACTCAAGAAAATATGACTTCTTTTTTTCGTAAACGCAGCTCAGCTCAGTCGAGGTGTGTTAGACAGCACTTTGTTTCCCACTAGATCCCATGGGTTAACTTGTGGTTGCTTTGAAACAATGCTATACAAATGACTTGTGGCAAGTTGGCAAGACTGCTCTCTGTAATTGCTTTTACATATCAGACAACCAGTGATCCGTTATATCGTAGATCTTACAGTAAAGACTGTTGGTAATCCATCGTGTTGGAGATTCTTTACTGTTGACACACCTCTTAAAAGCCTGAAACTATGTAAGAAATAACGGTACCTGCCCCATTGTAATATGTATGACTTGTAATTTCTTTGGCACTTATCAAAAAACGGACGCATTTTACCTCCCCCCGGGCAATAAGGTAAACCTTGTTGGACCATGCAATAATAAAGTGGATCACTCCAGCAGTTACCTTTTTATTATTTATTCTCTAAAATAGAGGAAAATGATCCCCTGAATACACAACCTCACACACTGGATAGTCTAAAATATTGACACTTTTTCAGCCTAGATTTAAAGTTTACTGTACTTTGCTAAACAATTTAGCTATGGACTCTGATATCTACATACCTGCTTTTGAGCTAGACTGGTTCTGTGCTTGTTTATTTGGTTTCATACGTAATGTCTTTTACTCCCAACCATAAAAGTACTGTTTATGTTAGACCAGGGCTTCCTAGTGGGTGATATGGACGAAATCAAATAGTACAATTCTTCGAGATATTGTGACAATATTGTAGGGTTGCCTATTGGTGCATTCACAAAATACTTACACAATGAGATGTTTGATTAAATAACAGGGATGCATCGAGCTGACCTTTTCAGTCCCTATACCGATACCCGGGCTTTGTGTGTCGGCTGATACAGAGTACCGATCCACTGAGTACCGATCCACTACCAGAGTTTCATTAATAATCTGTATGTCTCACTGTGAAAGAAACTGGGCTCACGTAACTATCAAATTGTCACAAATAAATCCGTAGATAATATAATTACATATATAATATAGATAGATGGATACATACATAGATTTTTATTTGTCATTCAGATTATACACTGAATGAAATTTCGTTGCAATGGCTCAAAAAATAGTGCAATAGAGCTAATGCTAAGTGAGCATTTATTGCTAAATAATCAGATGAACACTCAACTCCTTATTCGCTCTGACTGAATCAGTGCGTAAAGTAGATTTTGTTAAGTTATATGTTGTGTTGGCTTTAATTCGGTGTTAAGGCCATATGCAACTGATTTTCTCTTAGCAAGATAAACTACAATAGCTGGCCTCATTGAAGCTATATCACCTTCTCAGGACAGCTGGTATTAATTTACTAAAAATAGCATCTAAAGCAACTTCACATCAGACCGTATTCATGTTATAAGTTACCGTACACTTTCTACTGTCTAAGCACAATGATGAAAGAAAAGCACGAACCCGGCTCCGGCAGGAGAAAAGTGTCTTAACAGCACTACAGGTCTTGCTGGTGTGTCTTCCCGTCTAGATAATAGATGGGCTGTGATCGGCCACAGTATCACTGATACCCGCCCAGCTATTTAAATCAGTTTTGGACCGATTTATAAAGTAGATATACTGACCAAGTGAGTAAAGGCAAATAATAGAGTCTGATATGTTCAGGAAATTCAAAATCACTTTCCAGTAATGCAGCCTTTAAAACCAGGAAAAGACAACACTTGCCATGTCACAGTATCGATACATTCATTTTGATTAATCACCCAGAACTACCGGTAATGTTTCTTTTCTTGTTGCGTATTAGTGAGTTAGTCAGATTCTCTGCTGTGTTTGAGTGCCTTGGGGAGTCCAAGACTGTGATCATGTGGTGTGCAAACTGCCTCTTCTCAGAAAGTGACTCATCAAGAATGAGATTAGTCACAGATCCATACAGTGGTGTGTGTTTATCTTTAAGGCCCTGTTGTGGGGGTGGATTTTTAGTGTGAAACTGGGAGAATAACTTGTCCCTAATAAAATGTTGAATGTACAATCTTATGATCAATGATCCTTTTTTTTTTTTGCTCCTGAGAACGTTGTTGTTCCCCTGTCTATTTTTAGTCAAGTATTTCTAGATTGGTTCCTGGCCTTGTTGCTCCTGACTGCTTGGGAGAGGACATAATGTAGGACTGAGCGCTGTGTAGTGGAACACTCAGCCCCTCAGCTGCCAGATGACGCTAGCTACCCCCACCCCTGTGCGCCCACATCCCTAAACACTCCCAGGTCCTGGAGACGGGAGTGGGAAGACACATCCACTAACAGAACACACACACAAACACACACACACACACAGCTATAGCCAAAGCTAGACTGAAACAATCTCTTGAGCTCTTACAATGAATTTTCTGCTTTAGATAACATTAATATTTAACACAGAGACTGTTGTTTGATTGCAATGATAAGGCTCAAAATGAAAAGTAAGAAACTCATTTTATAAGTCCATCCTGTGGAGACTTACAATATTTATCCTCTAAGATTTTCACATCTTTGCTCATCATATCCATCCTCTCCTTTTGACATATCAGTGTCTCAGCAGCCTTGAATGACTGTTCTTGTTTGTTGTTTGGATTCAATATCAACTTAGATATTTTATGTCATAATTTACTTGCGTTTTGGAAACTTTCTGAGCTTGCAGTTTATGTTGAAAGGGTTTTACTAAGTTGAAAGGACATGTGACAAATTTTCTGTTTCCTATTTAAAAAAACAAAAATCAGAACAGCACTTTTCATTATTGATTCATTTCTAATATT